>NC_135446.1:18386522-18686522 GCF_051991255.1 Vanacampus margaritifer
GCTCGGCTCACTTTTTAAAGGGACAGAGTCGACCACGCACACGCACACGCGCACGCTGACGTCACCCCACTGCCCCGGAATTCCCTGACAGAGCACACTGGCACCGAGTCACGGCTCGTGGTACCAGAACCGCCCCCTACCCGACCGCCTCTCCACCCCACTCCACACTTGAACACACAATCACAGCACACGCGGTGATGAATAAACTGGCCGTCATCAAAGTTGCCATGTGTTATGTAAAGAAATGAAATCGGGTTGCTGTATACTGCAAACACTGGACTTAAAAACCAAAGGAAAACAAGTGATAAAAAAAGTGTATGTAAACTAATGTCACTTTAGAATTAAAGTATTGGTAGTTCTGACTTTAAGATAAACCCACTCATAACCAGTAGAAACAAAAACAAAAAGAGAGAGGAATGCCTTATACATGTTTTTGAGGAAAATATGCTTAAAGCAAGTGAAATTATTTTTTGTGTCTAGAATCATCATCACCCATTGAAATGAATAGAAATGCCATTAATCCGTTCCGGCGTCTCAAAAAACTGAACAAAAATATTTGTATTGTGTTTCTAATAGCACTTAAAATGGTACTTTATAAAAGGTTCTAGCAATAACATATAAGTTAGATAGAATGTTTAAAATTAAAAAGTCAGTGCATCATGATTAATTCATACAACAGAGGAGCATTTACAGACAGGCATTACTAACCAGTAACTTTAGCCATTTTTTGGAGAAGCTATAGTATTATAAGATTGTCTGTCTACATATTGCTGCACTGTTGTTTAAATAACACCACCACATAGATGCTACTCTTAGCCAGTCTATGGCATTTCCTATTATATGTTAGCATTAAGCTAAATGAACTTCTCTAAAGCAAAGTTTTGCGGTTGTTTTAACCCATACGCGTTATTCTCTTTGTTTTATAATTGTGACAGTAAACTTCAACTGGGAGCGACATTAAAGCTTCAAATCTCTTCTCTGATGAAGTCAAGGCAAAATAATCAGCCAAATGACAGCTTGTATCTTGATCACTCGCATTTCAAGGCACCACTGTATTATTGAGCTAGATGCTAACAGAATTAGCATGTGTTACAATATCATGCCTCGGAATAGCTGTTAGCACCAACAGAACATTACACCGTGCACTGACTGCGCCACAAATTTTACAAACAGCTAAAGAAGGTCAACCTGGGACGCTATGATAATGTCAAAGACTGTATTTTCCTGATTACAAGTCAAGGTCACACCCATAATTCTTTAAAAAGTGGGCCTTTCACACAGCAGGCAAAGATCATATCCGAAGCACAGAATGTGCCTTTCTCACAGGCCACAAACATTTCTATCCCATGTAGTCATTTTGGCACTCTGTAAAAAGAGCAGAGTGTGTGTTGCATGTTTGTAAACACAAAAGCGGCTATACTTAGCAAGCCCTGGCTCAGCGGGGAAAAAGGAGCGGCAAAATTATCAGGGAGAATGGGAGGATGATGCAGAGAGGATGACATAAGGAATAAGAACTTAATAACTCAGATGGCACACACTCACACGGCTCCATTTGGTCCTGGTGACAAAGGGAATTTATTTTAATAAGAACATTGTGAGCAACCTTTGTGCCTCAACAGTTGTGTTGGCTCACATGACAACAAGTGGCCTATTGACAACTGAAGATGTTTTGTAGGAAGGAGTAATGGAGTGTGTGCATGCGGCACTAGGGTCCATGGGACTCCATTGTCAAGAGGTACTAAATGAATAAGTAGCACATTGTAGTATGTACAGTGAACCTACTAAGTTGCAGTTATATTCGCTGTTCCTGCAAAGCAAAGATAATATTATGCCTCCGAGTATTATTGTATGCTTGTTGCATGTGCTTCTGCCCCGAGTGTGCTAACTTGCTTGAAGGTTTATAATTACTTTATCTATGCTTAATTTCATTAAACTTCTACGGCGTTTTGCCTAATGTTAGCATTAAGCTAGCCCACGTTTGTGAGGCAATATTATCTCATTAGCATGCTAGCAGAAGTGCCCTAGTCAACGTGCTTGCTCTTAAAAATGTCTTTTCTTTATATCTGTGTAGAGTTAACCAGGTCATGTAAATCCGCAAATATTGAATTGAGGCAACTTGACTCTTCTTGTTAATTGAATTTGTTGTCCTTTTTCTTGTTTTCCAAAAATGTTCAGAAGTAACTCAGGCAATTATGCTATTAGGCTAATGACATAGTTAATACTTAAAACTATTAGGCTAATGATAAACAGTAGTTCATAATACATCATAGTAATACTATTACTCACAAAAATATATATATGAAGCTTGTATAGTGCTTGTCAGAATATTCAGACACTTTACACAAATCAAAAAACAAAAAAACAGTAAGAAGAACTCTAGCTAGGCAGCTAGCTAACTAAAGAAAGAAGGCACAGTTCCCAGGTAACATGGATTTACGGCAGAGACAGGTGTAACCCTGCCCGGCCTCTACTTTTGGCCACGGTATGAAAATCCTGGTAAACGGTATAAACTGAACGCATCTGGAACGAATCCTCTATGATAAAAAAGGGGTTCACTGCACCCTAAAATGTGTGTGCATAATAAAAATATTGTTCAGGCCCAGCCACCTCATGATGAAAGGCTTATGATTTTATGACTGGCAGATGTGGGAACACACACAGTACGCACCCCACACATGACATGGAATGACAATATGAAGCCGCAACAAAGGATGCTAAAGCATGGCAATCAGTCGTGGAGGTCCAACTTTGTGTGTGGCTCAGTGAGCGACAACTGCAAGGTTATCGCCCCGATATTGACGTGTGCAAAGGAGGGAGCAGGGGACCATGTGTGTGTGTAATGCGTTTAATTAAAGACAACGGCTCAGTTTTCACACTCATAAAACATATACACTTAGCAGAAATTCCCGCCACACCAGCTGTATATAATTCCACAAATAAACCTAAAAAAAAAATGAAGCCTGCACGGCAGCTTGTGTGCTTGTAGGAGACCGAGTGTCCCCCGCTACAGATGGTGCTTTTCTGCCTCTCATATGGAGGCTGGTGTGTGGGACCACGCATGAGTGTGAGAGAGACAGCGTGAGTCAGCCTTTTGGGTACACTGAGATACTGACAGACACAATAATGAGAATAATGACGATAATAAAAACAGTCAACCCCAGCTACCTCACGACTCATCAGAGACATCAATGCTAATCTATTAGCGCCTCAATGGCAATTTCGCATTCCAGCGCTAAGCTAGTGTTTTTTTGTTATGACAAGAGTGAATGTTTTGGTGTTGAAACATGATATTAGAGGAAAAAATATGAGGCCAGTCATTGCCTTGTCCGATTTCATGAATGAAACTAAAGGCGATGATGCAATATTGTCACTCCTCACGTAGCCAATATGAAAGGCCTGCTCGTGCCAATCTGTTTTTGAAATCGGTTTGTTGCATAGTTAAGTTCAGCCACTACGCCATTAAAAACATTTTATGTGGTCTCTCTGTATCAAATTCCGATTTTATTAAAGCTTCCTGTATGACCATATTTGGCACAGTGCAAAAATACCTGGCTAATAATCCATGACAAGAGGCCACATGAGCACACGTTTGACATCTTACACAACCCTCGGTGTGCGAGATATTGTCAGTCGTCCACACACACCCAACGGTTACACAACCCGCTTGCAACACATTTGGCTTCATTGGTGCAAAAAGAGCCATATGCATATTTTAGTTAGTACATAGCAAACAAAGAGGAAGCAGCCTTACCACGTGACCATGGGTATTGTAGTCCGTCTAGTTCACCAGGCCACCATCATACATTCCATCTCCTGAAGAAAAAAAAACAAAACATGCAAAGATTTAAAAGCAGTAGAAATGATATGAGCTCCTTTACTGACTTTCCTAAACATCATAAACTGAGGTATTGGGTTCAATGTGCATGTGGCTCATTTATAGTGTTAATGCAATGCTGCTTGGCAAGAACAGGTGGCCCCCTGGTGTCCCTCCCCGCCCCCAAAACACACCTCCGCTTGCATCATGAGTACACACGACACCTGTGATATGCGTTCATGTCACAAATACACCCACACACGTTGTCCTCAAATGACACTCCTCCCCTTCCTCTTAAAACTTCCCATAGAAACCATGACCAAGTCAAACAGATACAAATCAAGTATGTCACCAAAAGAATGAGTTGTTTTCATAGAGGATAAAGAATATATGCATCTAAGTTGTGTTATATTGACTGTCTGCATGTTTTGCTGTCCTGTTTGTGTTCAAATATCCGTCGCATGAAGCAACTATGTGTGCCGCACCCTGGGGTGTTCCGTGTGCATGTGTGAGACAGCTTTGTCAATACAGACGCACATACAGTTGGCCCAGCTCCACTGATCTGGCAGCTTGGGGGGGTCAAAGCCTCCTGACCTTTGAACTAGAGTTCAGAGGTCTCACCCTTCTGCGCCACAGCTGGCCCTACTGTCGTGCACACGTGTGCGCAGGTGGGCGACTATTTGCGTAGCACGCATTCCCACGGCAACGCGGTCATAAAAGGAATTAAGTAAGTAGAAAACAACCAGGGAAAAATTGTCATGGAAGTGCCACAATCTTGAAGCCACTCGGTTGTGATTGTGAAGGAGATGCTCACATGACCAAGGCATTGTATCATAAACTAAGTCAAGAGCCTTTTGACTAAAGGTTAACTAGCAAGGCCTTCTCTGTTGGCTCAGAAGCACTACGCTGCATTTACAACCTATATGTAAATATTTGGTTCATGAAATTTCATTGATTTATTCTAGGGCTGCAGCTATTCAATATTTTTGTATTTGTGTATAATACTGAAAAATTCTATTGAATCAAGTGTTCAGATAAAATATTTTTCACTTAATAATGAATAGCAGTTAGATAATAAGCAACATTTCTGAAATTTTAATTGTACATAGCACACTGTATTTTTTTTGTGTCTAGAACTATTAGTATATCAGAGCCATAGTAGCGCTTTTGCCGGCTAAAACAGCACATTTGAGTAAGCATACTTTGTTCAAATGGATCAGTAGGAAGTGCAACTGTGCCAGGTTGTCAACATATAAGTGTGCAGTTATTTTTGCCTATTAAACTGCCTTTGAAAAGTAGTCCGACGGTTGCTGCCAGCTTACGAGCAGTCACTGAGAGCGGCTAGCCGCTAGCCGCCTACGCCGGCAATTGGCCCATATTATACAATGACAGCGCCGTAGTTGATTAGCATTTATTTTTTCGCGTCTTTAATTATCGATTGAACATGATTTGGGGATGAAGTTGCTGTACTGGGCACTTGCTGTTAGCTGCTAGCCACTAGCTGCTAACACCGGCAACTGGCCCATATTATACAATAACAGCGTAGATAATTAGAGTTTCTCTTTAGCATCCTTAATGACCAATTGAACATAAATTGGGACGACGTTGCTACCAGCATATAGTCGGCACTTGCTGTTAGCCGCTAGCAACTAGCCGCTACGACTGGGAAGTCTGGCCCATATTATACAATTGACAGCACAATTAATTAGAGTTTATGTTTAGCATCCTTAATTATCGATTGAATATGATTTTGGGATGACGTTGCTGCCAGTTTATACTGGACACTCGCTACTAGCTGCTAGCCACTAACACCGGCAACTGATCCGTATTATAAAATGGCCGCGTCATTAGTTAGCGTTTCTTTTTAGCATCTTTATTTATCGCTTGAACATGATTTTAGGATGACGTTGCTGCCATCTTATACGGGGCAATTGCTGTTAGCTGCTAGCCACTAGCTGCTAACACCGGCAACTGGCCTATATTATACAATATGACAGCGTAATTATTAAGTCAAAAAGCGTCATTCGGAATGACCATTTGTCGCCTGCTCTGTGAACTTTAAACCACCACCAAGTAGCAGGCGGCGTGTGCGAGCCCACATGGCGTGAGCGGAGTTAGTCAGCGCTGATTCAGTGGCTGCCTTCAAGTTGGGCCAGCATGTCTCATGTCTTCATCAGACGCACAGGAGCTCTCCCGCTCTCTCACACACAAAACAGCAGGCGGCCGTTACATTCCGAGCTTTCTGCGCGCATTCGCTTCACATTTACGCTGGCAAAAGCCTCAAACGAACTTGACTGAACAAAGCTTTTGACACAAGAAGCGCCATTTTATCTGATTTGTGAGTGCATGCTAGGTCACGTTTGTCGCTTTCTGCCACAAGCGCCAGTCAGTGCGCGCGCCAGTCCGGATATGGCAGAGCTACAGACAGGTCACAGGCGTGTCAGGCCCACATGTGGCTGGGGCGGTTTTACTCGTGACCCTCAGCAAAAAGGTCACGCGAGCACCCCTACAGACTTCGGAAGGAGGAGGAGGGTGGCAGTCAGACTTTGCCACGCACACAGCAGACATGTAGGAAGACAGACAGATGTTTGTTTTTATATTTGCTAAAAATAACATGACACAGACAGCAACGCTGTGGGGCAGGGGGTGGGGGTATGACGATCCTGACAACTTCTAGATATTTTTTGTTGTCGTTGAGCTTTTTGAAATATGCAAACACTAAGAAATTATTTACAAATAAACCAACAACAACAATTCTTATCACTCACCACTTAATGAAGATAATATGCTATAAACATGCATATAATCTTTATCCTCTGCTAAGAATGCCCAATATTAGTGCAGTTGACTGAGAAATTGTACTAGCCAAGGCACGCACATCAGAAAGAGCAGCCCAATGTTCATTGAAGTGAATCAGAAAATTGCTATTTTTCTTATTTTAGGTGGAAGGCAACCTTAAACATTTCTTGACAATACTATGTTATATGTGATCTCATTAGTCTCATCATGAGTGGAATATGAGTTATAACGCAAAATCCAGCTGTTTTGTTCCATCTCAGGAGGCGGCCATTTTGCCACTTGCTGTCGACTGACGATGTCATCAATGTTACTCAGGGCTCAAGCGACGACCAATCACAGCTCACCTGTTTTCTGAAGCTTCGCTGTGATTGTTTGTGACCTGAGCAACATTGATGTCATCTTCAGTCGACAGCAAGCGGCAAAATGGCCGCCACCTGAGACAGATAAAAACGGCTGGATTTTGCTGCTTAACTCATATTCCACTAACGCAATATTAACCAGAATGCCATATATAGACTAGCGGGGCTGCATAGAACATATTATTGTAAAAAAAAATTAAAAATTAAAAAATTAAAAAAACGTCACAAAATGAAGTGGTCATCTTGGACTTCACTACACACACACACACACACACAGCCAAAGGCACAACTAAAAATCACAGCAGATGACAGTCATGTGACAAATCATGAGTGCAGCCCTCCCAGGCATTAAAACGACATCCAATGAGGCTTTGTGAGCAAGAACAACACAGTTACGGTTTCTTCAACTGAGACTCACACAGTCCGGCTGGCTGCCAGCGTGCCTCGACTCGCTTTCCCACACAAGCCTGTCCCCATTTTCCCTTCTCAATGTTTCTCTTCTTTTTATGACAAAAGCAAAAACTGCTCTGTGTCATTGAATGTTCTTGTTTCAATTTAGAGATGCACTTTGGATCACATACTGTACGTGTGGGACACGCGTCCCGGCCAAGCCTGTGCAAGCATGCAATACACAGTGTTGTACATAGCAATTAGGATGACTCAGGGATGTTTTTACGTGTTCTCGACACGCAATTATACACTGAAAATGTTTTACCCTAAATGTAGTGAAAAACCTAGAATTTATTTAAAACTTGACATAAGTCCACTAATTTTAAAGGGGCAGCCCTTGGCTGTGAAGCTCTACAGGACATACATAAACAAGAAAGGATGGTAATTTTGCATGTGAAAATAAAATAGGATTTTTTTTTCAAATTCAAGACAGCAGAGGCCCCAGAATTGAACCCTGTGGAACACCATATGTTCCGTTATACATGTGAATTCATATTGCACATAGTCCACTTTCTTTTTTTGCTTGACATAAAGTATAAAAGGATGACCACAATGTACCATCACAACAAGCACAAGTCGGCCAAGCGGGGCGTATCATCATTTGAGTCAGGTGTGTGTCTTGACCTCTGCCGAACCCCTGAGCCGGCTCACCGAACCCCTCGGGTTTGATCGAACTCGGTTAAGAACCACAGCCTCAAAGCATAGACAAAGTGTTACAAGCTAAAACTCATCTATATGCCAAAATGGCACACCACTCACAAATCAGTCACAGTTGCCATGGAAATACTACTGCATCTTTACATGTATACATCCAATACATGTCTTTGTGTGCGTGTTCTTCTGTGCGTGTGTTTGTCCTTGGCCAGCTGCACAGAGCAGAGGAAATGAGGTGGAACCCAATCTGGTCTTCACCTGTTTGTCTTTTTCTCAGGAGGGGCCTCAAACACACACATGAAGACACACAAAATTGCATTTCTCTCACCGAGTCTTCCTGCGCAATTTCGACACAAGCAAAACAGGATCGCATCCTGATACAGGAAGCTCGTCGGACAGCGACGGAGCGGGAGAAGCGCAGGAAAATGCCGGGGAGCAAGAGAGAGGGATTGGTATGCGAGCGAGGCGGGAGGGGTGGGGGGCGGGGGGGGGGGTTTACTCTGGGACGCCAGAACCCGGTGACATGACACAGATGCACTCTGCTACTGTGCACAGAGGCAGAGGAGAGGTGGGGGAGGGTGATGGTGCAAAAGGAGCGACTGTGATGAAAAGGAGGGTGGAAGAGAAGGAAGAGGGATGGCGTGTGGCGATGCAGAGAGATGCTTTGTATCAGTCAAGCATTATGTGATATTATTTTAATTAGGAAAATAATCTAATTGTGTGATTTTTTTGTGTGTGTCTGTCACACAAAGAGCTTCTAGCTCATATTAAGAGGGGGAGCACATCTGGAGCCATTCGGCAACCCTGTGCCAAAGTCATTTCGACCCCATGTCTCTGCTCGTTAAAGTGTGTCAGGAGGTCAAGTTAGCGCGACGTCACACAACAAATAGGGGGCGCTATGTCGACAATCAAGCGCAGATGACTCAGAAAATATGCAGGATTTTCAAGTAACCATTACGGGCACATTGACATGATTTCTTCCCACTGTAGCATTCTACATATTACCATACATATATACAGGCAAACCATCAGTCTGCCATCCTTCCCGTAACACCTGCCAGACCTACACCAAGGTCACACACCTCAATTACCCCACGCACGCACACAAAGAGAGAGCGCACGCGACATCAGAGAGGGAGTGAGCGAGAGAGGGAGTGAGCGAGCGAGAGAGGGTGGTGTGGAGCGAGAGCAGATTTCACGCTAGCATGAACACTGGCTAACACGCGCCGGCATTGCTGACATTTTATTTATGATGTGCAATGTTGGGGACATGCCCTCTCCTCTCTTCTCCCACTTTTGCCTGAGTGTGGTTTCCCAACAAACAAAAAAAAAATCATAGATGCAGCTTGTGGAAAAAAAATGCTTTTATAATTAATCTTCCCATGAGGAGTTTCAAATCAAAATTGCAGTGTTACATAAATGTTAAAAATTTAACAATTTCACAGAATAATCAAGCTTGGCATAAATACACGACAATATCTGCAGCTGTTAATTCGTGGGTTTGAACAGTTGACAAATGGAAACTTAACATTTAATGTTGCACAGCAAAATCCACCCGTTTTTATCCATCCCAGGGGGGCGGCCATTTTGCCACTTACTGTCGACTGAAAATGACATCACAGTTGCTCAGGTCAGATAACGACCAATCATGGCTCGACTTATGAATGTCACATGACCAAACTCAGAAAAACTGGTGAGCCGTGATTGGTCGTTACTTGAACCCTAAGCAACTGTGATGTCATTTTCAGTCGACAGCACGTGCCAAAATGGCCGCCCCCTGACATGGATAAAAATGGCTGCATTTTTCAATTTCATTCATATTCTAAACATGCAATATTAGTCGTAATGCCGTGTTTGGGCTAATGGGTTGCACATACAACATATTTTAAATAAAATTTTGGGGCTGACTTGCCCTTTAAAAAGGATTTAGGGAGTGAATAAAAAAATAATAGCACCTATTGTGGACACTGTAAAGTACATCCAAAAAATATAACTTTCCTTTCAAAAATCTGCTGTCATGAGCACTTTTTCATGAGCGCCTCATTGCTAGCAGTGAGTGCATGTAGGGTCTTGGGCTGGCGTGGCTGCTTTAAGACCTCTATACGCCAGTCAGACGTCGGATCGCTCTGATTGGCTGTTAGCTAGCGAATATGGCAGTACATTGTGAATGAAAAAGATAGCGGTATGCTTCGTTTACATTTTTATATCCCGCCCCTGTATAAAGCTTTCCGGTTGTCTTTTTTTTAACAATGAGGAATAGTGACTACTGCCGCCGGTGGTAGGGAGGGGTATTACTTCTCAATTGAATCC
Source organism: Vanacampus margaritifer (assembly GCF_051991255.1). Taxonomy (NCBI): domain Eukaryota; kingdom Metazoa; phylum Chordata; class Actinopteri; order Syngnathiformes; family Syngnathidae; genus Vanacampus; species Vanacampus margaritifer. The sequence continues at coordinate 18,396,909 of NC_135446.1, forward strand.
TTCAAATTTGGCATGCTGTGTCACTTTTCACCTTACAGGGACTTTAAAATGCATTAAAAAGTGCGTACTGCCTGGAGTAAAATTGCTGAAAGCGTATCGGATGAGTACAGTCGGGGGAAATTAAAGTACCCCACCTCCACCATCTCTTAAAACTCACACATGCCCTCCTCTGATCTCTGCAATCAACACCATCTGATCACAGTCACAAACCCTTTGGACTCCACACAGTGAGAGTTTGGACAGCTGACACAGGACTTACGGAGGGGGGCGATGGCAAAAAAAAGAAAGAAAGAGGGATGATAGAGAAGAGGAGGGCGAGGAAATAAGAGAAGGCTGCGGGGAGACGAAGGTGGAGGCAAGAGGGAGGAGGGTGCAGACAGACCGGCAGGAAGATGGAGGGGCTCCGATCCCCGAGACAGATCATGTTAAGAGTCAGTGGGTGGGGGTGGGGGGGAGCGTCTGCACACATGCAGAATGAGACCAATAAAGGTCAAAGTGCACCTTACAGTCCCAGATATTAAAACACAACAACGCTGAAATCTCATAGGCGCAAATAAAAGTACAGCAATCGATTGGACCTTTATGGCTTGCGGCGGGGTCAAGGTTCAGCGTGGAACTGGGTAAAAAGGGACAGTCGGTGGAGGAAGCCGTCCATGTGCACAGGTGGGCCACCAAAATGGAGTCACATATAAACGCCATCAATCCGTTTAAGACAATCAGGTTAATGCATTAGCGTAAGCTGATCAGCTGCATTGATTGAAGGCGGGGGCAGGGTCACGTTTATGTCATGGGCTCTTTCATTTGTGTGTGTGCCAGTAATACATTGAGAGGGAAAGTGTGCGTGTGTGTGTGTGTGTGTGTGTGTGTGTGTGTTCGCAACCAGTAAGACTAGTAAGACCAGTAGGACAGGGCTTGGCGGAACATTTTCGCTGCAGTGCACATGAAAGACTCACTTTTCATTCATAACACACTCATGCTGATGTTTGTTTTTTGCCACACAAATACACACAATCATGAATGACAGTGGTGCCTTGAGATATGACTCGTTTTATGACTATATTGAATTGTATGTTTTTAGATAAGACATTCTTTAAATGCATTAATGATTAAATTTAAAAAAAAATGTCAGGTCCAATTTTTTAAGTTGTTAGAAAAGGCGAAACGAAAGGTAGGTGAAAACGTTATTTAAAATGATCTAAACATGTCCAAAACATGACCTCCAACACAGCTCCCACACAACACAGCTGTGTTGGAGAAGGGAAACATCCAAAACCCGCAGTACCGAGTTGGCCCACCCCTGCTATAAAATGTCCAAAAAGGAAGAGGAAAAGCAGAACAAAATGTCTCTGGAATTGCTTAACTAATTTGCTCCCAAAGACATATAAATACGTTCTATTTAAAAATATTTTAAGTGTCCCAAAGACGTATTTCTATGTTTTTATGTTGTTGTTTTTTAATGCTAGAGCATACAGAAGGCTTTGATGCAGCCTCTCAACTGCAGAGAACGGTTGAAGAAATTATAGTTACTACAAAAACGACCAGCAGTTAGCAGCAGAGCAAAAGAGATCAACCAGGGCAATTACTCACAATTCTAAATAGATTTGTGAATAATGATGAAATGTAGCTATATTCTAATGCTAATTGCTGCAAAACTGAAATAGATAGATTTCCTGATTAAAAAAAGAGACTCTAATCTTTCTTTTGGTAGGTTCCATGTTTTTATAGCAATAGAAACCAATATTCTGTGGGCCTTGCAAAAATCAGTCAAAATCCGATAAAACAGCCAAGAGCGAAGGGGGTTGCTTCAGTGAAAATGGCTGGGAGTGAATTATGGCTCCAGACACATTTTTTTGTTATCTATTTGGCCTAAAATGGCTCTTTTGACAGTAAAGGTTGCTGACCCCTGACAAGAGTGATATGTAATGTCCATTGAATTGAAGCAAAAAGTCTAATTCTTTACATATTACATCATTACTGTATGTTTTTATAAATCACAATATTACAGATTGGTATTCTTCTCATTAAAACACATTATAAAAATAGCTCGTTTTTTTTCTTCTCCATTCATTTCAATGGTAAAAGTCCAACTGAGACAACTGATAAAAATCAACAACAAAAAATCAAGCTCAGTACAGGCAGGGAATCCTCTCTCCTCTCCCTTTCCCAGTCCATCGGCGTGGCCGTGACCTCGTACCACACACGCCTGTCCCTCCCATCTAGCCCCGCCCACCCGTGAGCTAATTACACACGCGGCTATCTCGTGCGCTCCTACGCTCGCCATTAAAGCCAAAAAAGCGAATCTGCCTTGGCCCTTTGACAAGCGCATAATAGAATTAAGCACATAACGCTAATCCAAAGTGCACTCGGCGACCCGGCCAGGCCCTGGGAGTGTTTAGCGGTGGAACAAAATGCAGCTACTGTTTCGAGCATGTGTACAGTATGTTCCGCGGCTCAGATGGGATCATAAAGAACTGGCGGCGAGTCATGAAAAATATGCTCGCTCAACAAGCTGAAGGCTGTGCGCAATTCCATGCGTGTGCTGAATATTGCAACAAAGGCAGCTGGGGCCACCTATTCTTGTAGACACCTCCTAGATTGTTACCTCTGCATCACAAGGAGAATATGGTGGCGCCTTGAGATACAAGTTTATTTATTGGGTGACCACGTTCCGTAAATCATAACACTGAAATCATATTTCCCCATTAAAATGAATGGAAATTCTATTAAACAGTCCCAGTCTTCCAAAAAAACAAAAACAAAAAATTTGGATAATTTCTTTTTAAATCAAAATAGCTCACATATCAATGTAGCATATTTTACTTCATAAAAACGTATAACAATGACATAAGTAAATTAAGAAATTCAACATATTTTGCTTCAATTCAATGAACATTGTGTTGCTTCATCTGCTGTGTGCATCTAGGCCACCCGGGGGCAGTATAATACAGACATACTGTACATTCTTCGCAAAGGACAAAGAATATATCCCTGTGAGTACAGTATTGGCATTTTATCTTCCAAGGGTTCCATAACTGTGACCCGCCATGCTAATTATTAGCATCTAAATGGCACTTTCAATTTTATGCTAACATTAAGCTAGAGCGGCCTTTCTTTAGGCAGTAAACAACATGTAATTCTCTTTGATGCTGGGAGTGACATGAAGTTCATGCCACCATACAGAGCTTGTATCGAAGCAAAAATTGGCCAAATGAGGCTCAAATCTTAAAAAAAACTTAGAAGTTGGCTCACTTTTAACTCAAGCCACCACTGTTATGTCAATTTAACAAGATGTCTATGATTGAAGTTTGCACGGCGGCATGACTTCCTGTGAAGATTTTCCCAGCGTTCCTTGCAAATGTGCATTTATTTACATGGCGAGTGCCCAGTTGTAGACACGGCGCCAGCCAGCTTCCCCTCACCTCCTCCACTGGCTGTCTGCCCCCCCCATCCCTGTTTTTAAACACAAGGCATCAGCCGGCCCCTTCCCCCGCTCCCTTTTCTCTTTTTCTTCTCCTTGCAGGCAGCACACTCAATCACCCCCCCCCCCCCCCGACTCTCTTGCCATCTCAGCCTCCATTCCAATGAATGCACAATCTCCCCCCTTCAGCTGTGATCGGAGAGCCCCCACATGACCAAGGAGGGAGAACATTTTAACATTTTAAAAACAACAACAAAACACTGTCTTCTTCCACATCTCATCTGCAGGGGATAAGCAGGAAGTAGACAACCGTCATCATGTTCATACAGAACCCGACATGTTCAGCTGTCAAAACCACAAAACTTTAACCATGTAAAAAATTAAATAAAAAACACGCTCCAAATAATCAACAATCTTGCCGTTATTCAGTCCCCGCACTCAATCTTAATCACTTCCCGTGAATCGTAATTGAATATAGCGCGCATGTCAGATCACGTCATAATAACAACATAATAGATGCAAGGGAAGCAGCGGCGTAAACAGATTAGCGTAGCATTAGCATCCCGCGTTGTCAGATGACGGGCGACCCGGGCTGAACCGCGCCTGGCGTGCCGCTAGACAGGAAGTGGCGATGGGATTTAAAGTTGGGGGGGGGGGGGGGGGTTTAGATGATGATGATGATGATGATGATGTTCCACTTCCGCTGGGGAGGAAGGAGCAAATTCCCCTCGGGTGGGCTGGGTGCAGCAAATGGAAAGGTGTCGAAGTGTGTGGTATCACTTTACAGTGTGAGATGTCTTTCTAGGAATCTTGAAACATGGAGACGGGGGATTAAATTAGGACACGCGCACACACACACACGCACGCACGGATCATTAGCTGTAGGCAGACAGCAGAACAAGTGTTGTGTTTCTCACACTACACACGCCGGCTACTTTTAGCTCCACGCTGACCGCAGACCAGACGAGTGATCTGAACATGCTGAAAGGCCGCAACACGCTGCACCCGATGACACGCGCTTCCCCGTCAGTCCAGATGAAAGGAGGAAAAGAAGGGATGGATGTGGAAGAAAGAAGAAAAAGGTGTGAAGCGAGCGGGGGATTTAAATGCACTCTCGTCCGCTCCTTTGTTCAAATTCCTGCTTTCAACGCAGCTGTGACAATTCCCAATGTTTCGTCCTGCTTTCTGGCTCCCGTCGCATGCAAAAGTTTCGGGACGCCCCGTGACATAAACATTCCATCCACACACAAACCCAGCTGGAGCACACAAGCTCCCTTTGTGCGGCATTCCTTCCTGCCTGCTAGCCTGCTAGCTTAGCTCCTCTCCCATCTGCTTCGCAACTTTCCCCCTCGGCTTGCGTCCGAGGGCCGGCCGGCGAGGAAAGCTCGGCTTACCATGGGAGACGGCGGGGAGGGGTGGGGAAGTCCAAACAAACAAACAAAAAAATCCAAAAGGGGTCCGTGGGTTCGAGCGGCAGCCAGCTCAGCAGATTCCCAGCAGCTCTCCGGCGTTCCTGCTCTTGCCTCCCTGCACTCCCAGCTTTGTGTGCTGTGTGTTTTCCCTTTAAATTGCTCAGGCTGCCTCCCCCCACCGCCTTAGCTCGCTCTCACACACACGCGCGCGGAAACACACGCGCACACATGCATATATATATAGTCCAGCCAATGCACTAAAGCACTCACAGGAATGACTTTGTTGTCAGAAGCATCTAGTAGTTGTTGACATAATCTTCCCCTTATTCCTCACATAAATCATTTTTGTCCAAAAAAGACAAAAAAAAAGCGTGACAGTGGCTTTGGATCTTTTGCCCCCCCTCCCTCTCATGTATTTTCTCCTTCTCACCCTCTCTCGATATTACATCTCACTTTTTTCTCTCCCATTCAGTAGTCAAACAAAGAAAGGAAAGGAACAGAGAGAGCTCACACACGCGCACAAACACACGCACACACATGCACAAGCTCGGAGCCCAACCCCCAGGTTTTTTTTTTCTCACTCCCTGCCTTTTTCTAAACTGCACACACACACACACTCACGGGTACACGCCAGCACACCCCACCCCTCCACCTCCCTCCCTCAGCCTGATCTGGCCTCGTTCTTATTCGTCTACTCCCTCCCTCCCTCCCTCCCTCCCACCACCACTACATACTGTGTCAAGCAGATGGGATTGGAGAGCGCACACTACCTCCACGCTTCGTGTGCACGCCCGATGCGTGCATGCGCAAACCGGCATGGGTTAAGATCAGGCCAGGAAGCAGGTATGCATGTCTTGCATAATAGCGATAACAACACAATAACAATAAAAAAGTGACGATGTAGTTCGAAAGAAACAATGCTTAAAGCTAAGCTATACGATGTGAAATATAAAGCAAACACACAGTGAATAGGAAATGTCTTTGATCATGTGTAATAGCATGTTTATTAATTAGTTATTGCACTTTTGCTTTCACACTCAACATCTGTGATGGAATAAAACGTAGAACAATAATCCCAAATGGTGAGCGGCATTGTATTATGAAAATGTACTGCTGAAAGAATGAGTACACTCAAAGGTGCTAAAAAATATCAATGACATCATTGATTTATCAACTTGGACTCTACTTTCATCAGATTATATTCGACAACCCAAAAAATCTTTACTTCAACACTTGTTGGCATGTCACACACACACACACACTTGACTGTTTCCTGTAAAATACACACAAGCAGGCATGCACGCTGTCCGAGTGCCAGCCACGTGCGGGTTGAAGATGGAATTCCAGAGTCAGGAAAAAGGAGGGGGCAGCGAGAACGAGATGCGTGATGATGCGATGGAAACTACAGCACGGGCTGGCTGCATGCACTCTCTGACCAGGGCAGCGGCTGCAGAAAATATAGGTGCTCCGACTGCACTCTCTGACTCCTATAGAGTCACCCCTCCCACACACACACACACACCCAACTCGGCGCACCCGCTCCTTATGAGACTGCCGAACACTTCCAGACAGCACGAGTCGATCCATTAAAAAAAAAAAAAGGCAGCTGACTATGTGCCAGCTGTGGCGGCTGCACACTGGCTGTACACATGCAGATAGTTACGAGTGCGTGAACAGTGCAACACAAACAGCTGCAAGAAAACACACACACGCACACACACACACATGCTTAAAGTTACAGTGGACCAAAAATGGCTAAATAAATAAATAAAGGTTTAAATTGGATATAAAAAATATAATTCAAAAATTAAATACACTATCTATATATATATATATATATATATTTTTTTTTAAATATATATATATATATATATATATATATATATATATATATATATATATATATATATATATATATATATATATATATATAAAATATATATATATAAAAAATTTAAATAATTTTTAAATAAAATTTTTGGTCCTCCATAGTATCTACTAGTATCTAACGCGATGTTATTCTCATTTGTGATATAATATGTGTCATCAGGAAAATATTGCTCCGCTTTGGTTAAATGAGGACAAAGAGATCAAAGACAAGCAAGACACGGCAAATCGATGACATTCTGTCACCTGGGCGGGGCTTAGGAGCCGCCGCAAACAAATATGACGGCACATTACATAATTCTCTGACTATATTGATTTATCATGTTACCGATCTGGCCCCCCCCTGCCAGCCTGATAAAGCTTTTCTAGTATTTGTGTTGGCGAGAGAGAGAGAGAGAGAGAGAGAGAGAGAGAGAGAGAGAGAGAGAGAGAGAGAGAAGGGAAAGCAGATGGGCTGATATGGGGTTGAAAAAGACGAGGCGATGGGACTAATCGCCGGGAATCATGGGATGCAGCCAAAGAGTCGGGCAGGCGATATTGGATAATAGAAGCAGACAAGAGGGGAAACAAAGCGTTTCGAAGAATATTTAATTGAGCGGCGACTGGAGAAAAGGAGGTCGGTAGGGGGGGGCAGATGAACACGGGCAATGACCTTTTTTTGGAATCATTACATAAGAGCTGGTAGCATGGAAACTCACTGGGTTTGCAGGGCAGATCACATCAAGATCAAAAGCTGAAATTCCATTGGGAAGGTCCTTCTCTGTTCTAACATGACAAAGCAAGAGGCATCACATCATAAGTCTCAAGTGTTACATAACTTGCAAGTCCCAAGTCACCATGGAAAAGCAAACGAGCAAGTCGAGTCAAGTCAGACAATTACGTTCAGTCACAACACAATTCCACATGAGCCGCTTTTTCAGTTGCTTACTTATGTTAGTTAGCTGACACGTTCACAATTATCAATTGTCGACTGAAGATGACGTCACAGTTGCTCAGGGCTCGGGCGACGACCAATCACAGCTCACCGGTTTTCGGAAGCTGAGCTGTGATTGGTTGTTACCTGAGACCTGAGCAACTGTGATGTCATCTTCAGTGGACAGCAAGTGGCAAAATGGCCGCCCCCTGAGATGGATAAAAATGGCTGGATTTTGCTGCTCAGCAATGCAATATTAACCAGAATACCTTATTTAGACTAGTGGGGTTGCATAGTATGGAGGACTAAATCTGCCAAAATTCAAAATAAATAAATGACAAAATAAATAAATGACTAAAAGTGAAAATAAAAACGGATATAAAAAATATAATTTCAAAAAAAAAAATTTATAAATGGAAATAAAAACGACAAAAAAATTAAAATAATTTTGGAATTATATTTTTTCTATCCAGTTTTATTTTCACTTTTAGGCATTTATTTATTTATTTAGTCATTTATGTGGGGAGCGGTCCTAAGCGTGTCTTGTCTTAGGACCGCCCCCTCATTTGAATAACATTTCGTCCCGGCAGTATGGACCAAAACTGCCAAAATTAAAAAATAAATAAATAACTAAATAAATAGATAAACGACTAAAAGTGAAAATAAAAACAAATATGAAAATATAATTCAAAAAGTAAATACAAATGTGTATATATAATATAAAAAAATAATAAATAAATAAATAAAATAAATAAATAAAATAAAAAAATATATATATATGTGATTTAATTTTCGAATTCTATATATTTTTTTTTTATATTGTATCTGTTTTTTTCATTTTTTTTTTTTACTTGTATTCATTTATTTATGTATTTATTTCTAATGTTGGCAGTTTTGGTCATCCATAGCATAGAACATATTATTGTAAAAAAATGTTTTTGGGTTGACTTCCCTTTTTACATTGTTTGAGGTACAAACAGTACAAACAAACGCAATGTAACCCACAGACAAAGAAGAACAAACAAAAAAGTACTGATCAGAATTAGGGCACGCATACACTTTAATCACACGTCTTCCGACACAACAATACCGCACACGAGCGACACAAAGACCACAAGCAAACAAACAAGATAGTAGCGGTGTGACGTAATGCAGCGCAACAACAAATCGGCGCGGCCGCGAGCTTGTTTTGCCGAAACGGCAAAAGTGGGACAGGATGAGATCAACGCAATCTGACACATATGTGTGACAACCTCCTACATGATTTGAAATCCCTGCCATGTTGTGTTAGCAGCCTTGTCAATAAACACGCTTAAATGGGGCTATTTTAAGCCATTGTTTGCTTCATTTGCCAAGACCTAAGCAATCATTTCAGGTAAACGCTTAAATATTCCATCATCTGCAATTTACCGTAGATAATCCCTCATGGTCTGGAATTCCTCCACAGATTATCCCTTTGGTTGAACAATGAAGAATGCAGAGGGGGGAATCTTAGGTTTTAGTCTGCGAATCTTGCTGGGCTTGCATTTCCCCCGCGGACATCCTTTGTGCACTCGCTCTATTGACAACCCCCTAGGTTTTTTTTTTCATCCCTTTCTAGGTATGCACTGTAGGTAAGCCACAACAGCCCGGGGCCGCGTCACAACACAGTGAAGGGAAAAAAGAGCAAAGAGGAGCCCCGAGACGAAGCCTTGAGGCACACCATCCTGGCGGCTTCTCTTCATTCAGAGCCGTTTAAACACCGTCGCCCACGACAAGCCCCGCGCCCCCAATTTTACCGAGCGGAATGTACAGTGGGAGCAGCTCGCATTTCACGGCACGGCGGGGGGGGAGCCCCTTGAACCCGGCGGGGTGGTTATCCGGCTGGATTCCCTGCATAGAGGGAAGGGTGAGTGAGTTTAGCTGCTATTTTTAGGCCAGATGGGAGCGCCTGGATTTAAAGGCCTCACACATCTGCATGTCACGTCGCTAATCTCGTTTAAATAATGTGGGGGGCCTCCCTCGCACACCTGCGGGAATCAACACCTCACGCCAACGCCACATTTCTCTTCATCTCTTTCGTTTGCCGCCGTCGCCGTGACATCTTGCTCTGCTCAGTCTGTACATGGAACACACCAGTGAGAGAAAAAAAACATATTTTGCTGACAAAGCGGATTAAACACCACAAGCAGAGGCGCTTTTTTTTTTAAAGGCCGGCGAGGGCAGCCTGTGATTTACGTCTCCTAATAAGTGGTCAGCTCACTTACTTTTATGATGCCATCATTATGAGTTATAGCGCGCCTAATGAGGGCGGCGGCCATGTCTTTACAAGCGCCCCGGCTCTGGAAAAATGTTGGCTCGAGAAAGGGCGCACAAAAGGGCGAGATGCAAACGGCGGCTGGTCAACGGTGGCCATAAATAACAAGAGATGCCGCAAGTTGGGGAGAATGAAACGATTCAAAGATGCACAAGTGTGTGAGTTTCTCGGGCCCGTTGCTAGGATACCTGTTCGAGGCACGTGCATGTCTGGCCCTGAACTTTGACCTCACCAGACACTTGCTTTTTCCTCAACCGTCAATACTTCTTCTGTGGGAAGTTAACCCAAAAATGAATTAAACAGCAAAATACACATGTCAGGGGGCGGCCATTTTGCTACTTACTGTAGACTGAAAATTACATCACAGTTGTTCACAGCTAAGAAAACGACCAATCACTGCTCAGCTTGTGAATATAACAACCAAACTCAGAAAACGGGGGAGCCATGATAGGTTGTTACCCGAGGCCTGAACAACTTTTTTTTTTTTTTGAGATGGAAGTCAACACAAAAAACAAAAATTATTGACAACAATTCGTTCGATGCAGCCCCACTAGTGGTATATAATATGGTATTCTGGTTAATATTGCATTAGTGGAATACGAGTTAAGCAGCAAAAGCCAGCCGTTTTTATCAATATCAGAAGGCGGCAATTTTGTCACTTACTGTCAAATGAAAATGAGATCACAGTTACTCAGGTCTCAACAACCAATCACAGCTAAGCTTCAGAAAACAAGTGAGCTGTGATTGGTCGTCGCCCGAGCCCTCAACAACTGTGCTATCATCTTCAGTCGACAGCAAGTGACAAAATGGCCGCCCCTTAGGTGGATAAAAACGCCTGGATTTTGCTTCATAACTCATATTCCACAAATGTAATATTAATCAGAATGTCATGTTTAAACTAGTGAGGTCACATGTAACATATTAGACTAAGTGCAATTTCTGCAGAAATTGCGTGGAAATGCTAAAAGCTGAATGCTAATAGCTGAATGCTAATAGCTTAATGCTAAGATGAATGCTTATGAAGTAAATTGAAAGATAAATGATGTGAAAATTACAAAGTATTAATTGTAGTTGAAAGATAAATAAATAAAAGAACACTTGAACCCAGGAGGCGTACATTTTTGAAGCAAGTGGAAAAGTTTCATCTGAAAGTACCCTCCAGTCATTTAAATGAAAAACTGGAACTAATGATATCTAATGGAAAAATGCAATTGCAATCTATACATGGCAATGTTGATTTAAATTTGATTAACTGTTCATCCCTATAGGAAACAACGCAATGCACTACCGTCCAAAAAGAATCCGAGTCATCATGTTTAGCAAAAGAGTTGGTCCGAATGCCCACATAACACAAAAAGTGGGCATGCAACAAACAAAAAAAAACATCACACACACCCAAATGCGCACATCTGGCTCCTCTTACACACACAACTATATGAATGCTGTATTGTGTGTGTGTTGCTGTCAGACACACAAACACAAACCACATGCAGCTGTGCGGTGTGGGCCACAGACGCACGTGACACACAAACACACACACGCACACACACACACAGGCGCCATAGCAACAGAAGAAAAACATGGCTGTCAGGCCACTGCGGCTGTGTTGGATGAGTTCAGCTCCACGTGCGACTGTGGAAATCCTCAAGCGCGCACGCGTGTGCGTGAGAAACGGGGCAAGTGAGGTGAATGAGCTTTCCAATTCCGTGCAGCGTTTGAACTTCACTCCCTTCTCGGCCACGTGCAAACTTTAACATCAAACGCTTTTTAAGTGGGGTGCAGGGGGGGACCCTCCCGGAACCCTCTCGCCCTTCATCACTCCATCCTCCTCCTCCTCCTCCTCGCTCATCATACTAACACCCCCGTAACCCACTCCCCCACTCCAGCTTTCTGATCTGGCCCAGCGTCCTGCAGATAAAAGTGGCGGCCAGTCAGATTAGACACACTGACGCCAAGCTTTCTCACACACAAAAACACAAACACACACACACAGGCAGGTCAGCATGCCCTTGAGTGAGGGTGGGACGGAGAAAAAGATAAGGCGATAATCGACCCCTGCTTATCTGCCAGGTTTGTGTACATAGAAAAAAAGTTGATTCAAATTTGGATTCTTCAAGAACCGTTGAGATGATTGCACTTTTTATGACGCTTATTTCAAAAGCAAATTTTTAGGAAAGCGTAAACCTTTTTTTCCGATGGAATTGGGGCCTCAGGCAGTCAAGGTAGCGAATTGTGAACAGTTCTAAGTTGTGGTAGCACAAAACCTTCAGGCTTCCACTAGACCAGGGGTCAGCAAGCAAAAGAGTCGTTTTAGGCCAAATAAATAAACAACAGCTAATTAGAGCGGCACCACAAAACTCAAAAATAAGCAGCATGCAATACTTTGACATTTGTTTTCTTCTACCTTGCGACTTTAGTTTTGGGATTTTTTGTGTGTGATTTTTCATAGATTTTTAGACTTTTCTGTCACTTTCTAAAAAATTTGGCAATTTTGTGGACATAATATGGTTATTTTATGCCTGTCTACTTCCTTTTTTCTTTTTAACGTTTTACGGCAATTTTTTGACTTTTTTTCTTACGTTTTTGCCAGCAAATTTCTGACATTTTGGCAATTTTATGGACATCTTACGGTCATTTTTGTGATTTCTTTTGCTTTTAAACATTTTATAGTTACTTTTAGATGTTTTCTTTTCTCCTTTTTTAAAGAAATGTTCTGACTTTTTGGGCAATTTGAAAGATATTTTATGGTAATTTTTGGACTTTCTTCTGTTTTTGACATTTTAGGTTACATTTTCTTTTTTGCCTCTTTTATTCAATTCTATGACATATTTGGCAATTGTGGACATATTATGGTTATTTTATGCCTGTCTGTATGCCTACTTCCTTTTTTTGAACATTTTACGGCTATTTTTTGACATTTTTTTCCTCACATTTTTGCCAGCAAATTTCTGGCATATTTGGCAATTTTATGGACATTTTATGGTAATATTCGTGATTTCTGAAAATTTTATAGTTACTTTTTAAATGTTTCTTTTCTCCTTTTGAAGAAATTTTCTGACTTTTGGGGCAATTTGAAAAATATTTTATGGTAATTTTCGGCCTTTGTTTTGTTTTGAGACATTTTAGGTTACTTTTTGAACAATTTATTTTCTGCCTTTTTTATTCAATTCTCTGACAATTTCATGGACAGTTTATGGTCAATTTCTGCTGTTCCTTTTCCTTTTTGGACATTCTATGATCACTGTGGATATTTTTAGGTAATTTTTAAAAACTGTTTTCATCTTTTTCTGACAAATAAAAAAAATGTACTAAAACACAAACCTTTTGGGATTTTTTTTTTTAATGTAAACCCTTAATTCGAAATTTATTTTTAAAAAACATATGTAAAAAAAATAAAATTTTTACTTTTTTTTTTCTTTCTGAGATCGACAGAGAACCACAGGAGAGGGACTAAAGAGCAACATGTGGCTCCAGAGCCGCATGTTGCAGACCCCTGATCTTGAACAGCGGAAATGTATTTAACATGAGTTTGAAAGTGATTCCTTCTTTCGAAACACAGCCACATCCCCAGTTATAAGAGAGTGTGCACAATTGTGCAACCCCCTGCCCCCCTTCCTCCCAATTGTAAATTAAAGGTCATGATGGCGAAAAACAATTTAAAATGATTTATCTAGGTATCATCTGAACAGGGGTGTGTAGACTTTTTATATGTGCTGCAAAAGGCTGTGGGTGGCGCACACGAATTATAATGGTGATGATGCTCACGCTGTGGGTGGCTAGGCCACATGCACATGTTGGCGTGCGCTCGCCTTTGCTGGTTTGACAGGCAGGTTGATGTGACGGAGGGCGGGGCCACACACGTGACGGACACATGGAACACACACGCTGCAAAGCGTGTGAATGTAAAGTGTCGATGCATTTGTTAAAGACAATCCTATAAATTGACTGGGATATGTTTGTTTACAATAGGGTACAAGCAAAATATTTATTGTTTATTTTTGGCCGATGGCGATTCCAATATCTGGCAGAAAACAATTCTGATAGCCGATCATTTGGTCGAATAATTTAGAAAAAATATATTCTTCGATGAAATTTTTGGTCCCTTAACACCAAAATGAGTGAAGTGCATGGCAAAATATTATTTAAGCATTTACGATTTAACGCTTAAGCGGTTCGGAAAAAGGGATGACAGGATGACAGGAAAGTCAGAGCTCCATCTAGTGGACAAATGACTCAAAAACATCAATCTGGGTGACAACAGCATTTACTGTTTCATCCCAAAGTAAGAATATATTAGCATTTAATCTGGAAAACTCCGATAATGATTATTTTGTAAAGGGCGGTTAAAACCGGTTGAGCCCTACTTTACAACACTTTCCATTCCAAGAATTGTATTAACATATTTGTAATCAGAGTCTACACTACTTTTGGTCAACAGGTGAACACCGCAAAAAATAAACTCATCTCATCCATACCTTACCTGGATAAATAAAGGTTAATTAAATAAGGAAATAAAAGGCAGATGTCTTAAGGTGGAAAAAGAAGTGTGGTGGTTGCCAATAAAGAGACCAAGCGACAGCCACAGACGCCGAAAGAGGTGTGGGGGGGGGGGGGGGGTGCGAGGCAAGCGATAAAACGACAGAGTGGAGCGTCTGGCCCAGTCCCAGCTTTGTCTGCGCTCTCGGGGGAGGTAGGCTGGCAGAGGCGAGCGGGCCGTCTGTCCTGGCTGGACGCCAGGCGGCACGCCACACCGTTGCCCCCCGGGAAAGGCCCGAGAGCTGCGGGGGAGCTCCAGAGTCGAGGATCACGACCTCAGCCTGGAAGAACCGAGCCGCGTCCAGCTCATTCACCTTGACGCCGTGCCAAAGTTGAGATTATAAAAGCACAAATTTATTATCCATTTGTGCCACTTCCCACAAGATAAGCTAACGCTCAGGTGGTCTAGAGTCGGACAGCGCAGGGCCGACCAAAGTCCATTTTCAAACCAACCGTGAGCGTCAGAGTCGCCATGGTGACGTTGCTTTGCCATTTCATCATTGCTAAGACACACATGTATGAACATCATGTGTGTGTGTGCGTAAATGCCCTCTGTCATCACCTCAACTCACATTACCGCCAAGCCTTTCCTCTCCGGGCAAATATCAGTTTACTTTTGGCTCCAGACTCATCTTGCTCTTATTGAGCATCCCTCACCTGAGCCACCGCACAAAGACAGGAAGGAATGACACGTCGGGCCCCCGATGAGCCCTCCCGCCCCACTTAATCGAACTATGCAAGGGGGCCCCTCCATCGAGGTCACGCACACGCCCGACCCTGACCCTCCTCCACAAAGTAGCCTTTTATCGATGAGGTCACTGGTCGAGAGGTCAAAGAGATGCTAGAATGGAGGCGCTAAGATGAATGGTTTTCAAACTGCGATATGAGACGTAACTTTGGTGGGGGTGGGGGTGGGGGGTGCATTCACAATAAATTATGGTATTGTCACAAAAAGGGTAAGAAAAGTCGCTAAATATAGCAACCACATTGCTAAGTTGCCAACAATGACTGCTTTTATAAACTAGCTCTTCTGTTTGTAGCCATGTTGCTAGCGGAAATAGCGCATGACAGCTGGCGAATGATCTTGTTATGTTCCCTTCGATTAACTCATTCACTGCCATTGACGGCTATAGACGTCAAAAATTCATTTGAACTATTTCTAATAGTTAAAAAAAATAAATCTCCAGTTTTGTTAACAAGAGTATGAAAACCTAGGGAAGAAAATTATTGTACATTTAGACCAAAATTTGTGATTAATCCTGAGTTAACTATTGAAGTCATGCGATTAATTACAATTTAAAAATGTACATCGCCTGACGCCCACATTTTTAATATTTTTTTCTTTTTTTGAAAAAAGATTATTATTATTTATTTATTTATTTTTTTTAAATTGTAAGTAATCACATGACTTCAATAGTTAACTCACGATTAACAAAAGTAATAAATAAATAGTTCAATGAATTTTTGACGTCTAAAGCCGTCAATGGCAGTGAATGGGTTAAAGAGTAAATCAAGTCAAAAATGTTATGTATGCCTACACTAGTCCAAGTATTAATTAATTGATTAATATTGTGTAATATAAATTAAGCATAAAAATATCTAGGGGCGGCCATTTTGGCTTGAAGCTACTCCCACTTGCTGTCAACTGAAAATGACATCACAGTGCCTAAAGACTCAGTTTGCCAATGTCACATGACCAAACCCAGAAAACGGTGAGCCTTGATGGTCATTACTTGCCCCTTAGGCATTCTGACGACATTTTCAGTTGATAGCAAGTGACAAAATGGCCGCCCCGAGATGGATAAAAAAACGTGGATTTTTCCTGCTTAATTCAAATTCCACAAATTGATTGAATTTTGTCACTTCGACTGAGAGGGGAAAAAAAATGCCAAAAAGTTGGAGGTCGGACAAGTTTAGACACCTCGCACTCGAAAAGGGAATCTCACAACTGAAATAGACCGAGACAGCCACGCAGACGACTGAGCGCGACAAATTACAAATCAACGTGTTGTCATCTGAGGAAAATGTCGCATTGGAGGTGAATTTTTCAAGGCGAGGAAGCTGCTTCTTCGATTTCTGAGATGAGAGCCAAATGTGCGATTTTCTATTTTTACACTTGCTCGCCAACACGCTGCCAGCTGCGCACTTGGAAACTTCCTCAGTGTGTGCGTGTACAGCATTTTCCATTGTTATCTCACCCACATGTAAAAGACGTCGCCATGCATGCACTCATTCATGACTATTTTTGTCATTTCCAACTGGAAGATAAAAAAACAACTACGGTACACATTAAAAAAAGAACAAATATATTTGGGCGGGATTTGAGCTCTTTCATTTTGGTTAGATTTGAGTTTTTACTATACATGAGGTGAACGTGCCGTGCCCTCTCTCAACCCTCACATCTTCTTCTAATAGCTAATGCTAATAGCTAATGAGGATTACTAATGAATGAATGATGCGTGAGTGTTATTGCATGTGTGGACTTTGATTCCCAAGCAGGAAGGCGCACTTAAGCGATCCCCCTCGGCGCGGCGGATCCATTCCACGCACAAAAGGCGGGGAGGGCGGAAAGAGAAGCGAGTGATGACAGCGGAAGGAGAGAAGAAATGTGGCTGAGGGTGAGAAAGAGAGGGAGAGAAGGGCAGAGCTGAACAAAGAGAGGATGGGAGCCAGGAAACAGGAAGTGTGCTGGGAGGAAATGGAAAAATGTGTTGAGAGAGCAGATGCTTTGTTGGGGTGACGTGCAACATTCCTGCTGGGATGATGGCGCTCCGGATGCATGGCAGGCTGCTCGCCTCTCATCTACTGTAAAAACAACCATCTAACAAACTGTTTGAAACGCTCACCAACCGGCTACTAATTTAAGACTTTGACAGTTCCTAAGAATTGAAAACAAAACACATCTCTAATAATAGCAATGCACACGTAACTACATGTTTTAGCCACGAAAATATGGTTATTTTGGATGGAATATATCCCACAACAACGGGGCGCTCTAAAGCAGCCACCGCAGCCTGAACCCCTTTATCCATATGATGGCTGGACGTCAGAATTTTGTTTTGTCCCATCGCTCTTCTGCATTTCTCTCGGTCACATGAGCGCACTTGTGGCCAACAACGAGGCGCTCTAAAGCGGCCAGTATTAAACTACAAAGCATGAGCAAGTCACACCTCACTTGCATAATAGTCAGCATAGCGACCACCTTAAGTACCAGCAACAAGTGACCAATCAGACCACTATGGTCTAACCAACAAAGTATTTTCTTTTTTTTCCCTCTGCTTTGCCTCACGGCCGTAACTCTTTCCAGTGTTAAAATTATGAACGCCGTTAGCCCAAAGTGCTATTCATATAAATAATGACACAGCAGACAGCGATTGCAGCTGCGGAGAGTTCCGTTTATGATGTCACAAAAGTTTAAAAGGCAGGGTTCAGCGGGGGTACACACACGGAGGTGTGAAGTCAATGGGGAGGTTACGAGCCTGGCTGAGGGGCACCTAAAAGGGGCGGAGGGTTGGGGATCGGGATTCGAACATTCACACGCACGAGATACAAACAAAGAAAACACACGTATCCACAAACACACAGAGCAGCTTGTAGAGAGACAGCACAACACAGCATTAAATATTCAGTGAGTTTTTCCAGCATGTGCTCTTTCCCCTTTCACACGTGTAGAAGTGTAAAAAAAAAAAAAAAAAAAATTTTGCAGCAGGAGAGGGATGAGAAGAAAGTGAGGAGGGAGGGAGAAGGAGTCAATGAGGGCAAAACAGCACAAGAGAGCGGGCGAGCGAGCTTGAAAATGACTGGAGGGGAGAGAGAGAGAGAACCCAGCTGACTGTGATCCAAGCTACTCCCCTTAGCAACAGCCCAAGCTCAGCCCGCATCCGATTGGCCCGATGACAGCATGCATCACAATCCCATGCATGGCGGCGCAGCCAATCGGGGACTACCTTGCAACTCTGCATTTTGGATTAAGTCGGCATGGCAACACAAGCCTGTACTTGGCCCTGAATGTGGAGCGCTCCAAAGTTGAGGAAAGCGCCCATTAAATTTTTTTTTTTAAAGAGTTTTCTTTTTTTTTTGTATAATATTTGTTTATTCTGTTTGTAAAATGGCTGACCTGTTACCTTGGGAATATTCACAATAAAACACAATTTAAAAATCCCAATCCTCCTTTGCTAACAAAAAGTGAAGTGAGGCTACAATCAAATCTTGCTAGCAGGTTTAAAAAGGCACATAGTGTCATATAGGGCGTTGCCTGTACATGTTTGCCTGTCAATATGCCAAGAAAGGCTAATTAATAACAACAGCAACGCTTCCCCCTTGGATTTGGTGATAAGTGGTGTAAGTATACCAAACCAGTAGCAATTAGCCAGCTAATTACCCTGGGGCCTAATTACAGGCCAATGGGGATGCAAAATAACGGCGCTTGTACGCAAGCCTGTGTTTATCTACGTGATCTGATCAACCGTTAGCGAGACGGCGGCTAAAGGTCAGCACCTCACGGGAGATAGCAGAGGCGCACGAGTTGACATTTTGGCGTCGCCGTGGACCGACGGTTTACCCACAATGCCTCTCTGTGACAGTTGAAGCTGCAAATTTAATAAAATGGCTCAGTTTCAACATGTGTGTGTGTGTCTGTGTGTGTTCGGCTAATGGAGTTAGCTGTGACAACAGACAGGGGCGGCAGCTGGCTCTCCAGGAATATTCTCACACATGCGCACTTATCCAGAGATTTTTAAAAATGCATGTGCAGGACTTGGCGGAGGACAGGGCGAATCCATAATGCATGTTCACATTTGGAGATGAGTGTATTAACGTTGACACGCTACCTGGCCATCACATTAGCTTCACTACCACAATCAAATGCATCCCAACCAATGTGCTGAGAGAGATAATCAGCTATACCATGGGAAATAGTCTCAATTTTACTTAACTGGTCAGAAATATTATTTATTTACTACAATCTTTGCCGTTGATGTATGATGACAGGCGGAACAGTCAAATGCTGTATCAGTGGTTCTTAAAATGGAACCCAGGGGCTGACAGAGGTGCCAAATCCAGGTCCAAAAAGCAAAAACCCTGCCACAGTTTGGCTTTCGCCCCAGGTGCTAGCTAGCTAGCTCCTTAGCTCGCTCCCCGGGTGCTTGTTTACCTGCTAGGGAGCTAGTAAACCTGCCATAGTTAGGCTTTAGCCCCAGATGCTAGCTAGCTAGCTCCCTAGCTAGCGCCCCGGGTGCTTGTTTACCTGCTAGGGAGCTAACTAGCTAACACGAGGGGCTAACGCCAAACTGTGGCAGGGTTTCTACTTTCTGGACCTGGATTTGCCATCTTTGGCAGCAGATCGGGGTTATTATAGTTTGGGAATTTTTATTTGAATTAGTTTTAATTTCGTTTTGAATTTTGTTTTTGAAATTTAGTTAGTTTTAATTAGTTTTCAGGGTGGTTCTGTTATTTTTTTATTAGTTTGTTATTTAAAAAATGCTTAGTTGTAGTTAGTTTCAATATTAGTTTTCGTTTAAAAAAAAGAAGTGTTTTACTTGTGTGCAAAATTTAATAAATACTACTAAAAAAAAAATGTTTTTAAAAAGTAACACATTTCTTACCTAGCGTTGCATTTCGGCTGAGTTAAATGAAAAAGCAAGCGAGCCGAGCCATTGGAGCCAAAAGTCAAGCGTGCAAAATTGTCGCCTAGGAGACGTCATCTGAAGGTGCTTCTCTATTGGCTGCTGCTAATGACGTCTCTTCTGCGTGACACACAATCAAACGTCTTTATTCAAGTTAATATCAAAATAAACATACTTAAAATCCCATTTAAAATAATTCTCAAAGGCTCATGCATTAAATTAATTATGGCACCACAGACTAAAACAATGGACATTTTCGCTATAATTATAGTATAAAATATATAAATATATAAAATGTAGTTTCAGTTAATTTTTGTTTTTATTTTATTTTGTTAACAAAATAGTTTTTGGAATGTTTGTTTTAGTTTTTTCTTTAGTTTTGCAGCAGATAGAATGTAAACAGCACAGGCCCCAGAATTGAACCCTGTGGCGCACCACACGCTGCATTATACATGTGAATACAAACAATCCAACTTTCAATCTTGAGGCAATATAATGCTGCACAGCTCCAGCAGAGTGAGATAAGATGTGGCTTAGTTAAATAAAAGTTGAGGAAATCTACCACACACTTTGAGTTCAAATCTGCTTGTTTGGACTCATTTGAAGTATACAAACAAATTACGTTATCCCATTACTCTCCATGCGTCGTGTGCATTGAGGCTAAATTAAGGCTCAACATGCAAATCCAAAGAAAAAGGATCCATCTTGTCTGGCTCTACCTCCTCACACTCCTCTTCTCCCTTCACCGGCCTCTTCACACAAAGGCAGTGGGGCGAAGAGGAGGAGGGAGGAAGGGGGAGGAAAGCACAAAAAGGATGACTGCCTGGGGGAGAGGGTGATAAGGGGGGTAGATGGAGGGTAACGCACGGGTCAAAGGGGGGTTGAAGCATGCTGGGGGGACTGAAACCTGAGAGGCAAAAAGCCAGAGAATGAGGAGCTGAGCAAGAAACATGAGCTGCAGTGATTGGTCTGTTTTGGCGAGGATTTTGGACTTCTTTTACAGCAAACTTGCCTCCGTATTCCACCATCATGACAAACAGATGCCTGTAGATGGCGGTGTTGCATGGCTTTGGATTTGAGATGAGCAGAAGATAAAATTAGGGGGTAAATCTCGTCTTGTCACGTCAATTATGAGAGATAGAAAATGCCAACACATTGGAAGTGGGACGAGTTAAGACACCTGCCACTCGAGCAGTATGTACATACACAGAAACCCAACGGCCTTCTGCTACAGGCTCCGTTTGCATTTTTTCTGATCTGAAACACCCTCACAAAGCGGCCGGAGGCGGATGATGTCAACCACGCCTCCTCCCCTTCTGCAGAGGATGACAGGAGCAGGAAGAGGACGAAGAGGAGGCGGCTCACACACCCCGTGTTCGTCCTCTTCCTCACCCACTGCTTCCTGCCATCCACATGCACGCACACACACACACACACACCCCTCCAACCTGACTCAGCTGTGCCTTGCTCAAACTACTCACAAATTCATTAAGACAACAAAAGCTTCCATTATTAAGTGGTTTTGCTCTTCAGCACAACCTCCCCTTTTGTGCCCCGTAATGTAGAACACAAAGCTGACATTATAATAAATATGTATATGTGCAACTAATATAAAAATATGAGGCCAACTCACCAACATTGCCAGACGTCATTCATGGCTCGATTGAAGAGCAGCAAAATCCTGAAAAGACGTGAATTTGGATGATTTAATTGAATTCATAACTTAATAACCCTTTACCGTAATAACCTGATGTTGTGAATGTGTCTCCATCTAGTGAACAATTTGTTGTATTGCAGTTTATGCAGGCCACAACATTAGGAACAGCTAACTGGTATTGGGCTGATACTGGCCTTGTTTAGCCTCGTTTCCACCGACGGTATCTACCCTACCCTTGTAGAGTAGAGTAGATACTGGCGGTGGAAACTAGGCTTTTGTGACTTTTCTTACTGGTATACGAGCAAATGTTTGGCCACATTTCATTCTGCTACATGTTTATGGCCAAAGGTACTTTATAGTATTACTAACACAGATATTATGAATAAAAACGATTAAAAAAATAGAAATACATTCCTCATGTTCTGGTTTTCTGTTTGTGTGTGTTGAGCATGATGCAGTACATGAATACACGCTACAAACACAATATGTGATTTAAAATAATTCGATTTTTTGTTGTTGTGTTTGTTGGCAACTCAGCTCACCAGTTCCCTGCAGTGCTGTGGCGCCCTCCGGTGGCCTTGAGCGCGAAGTGCATCACCAGAGCGCGCAGAGGGGTGGAGACACCAACTGCATCCATTCCCGAGGAAGAACATTCAAACGCTCTTCCTGGAAATTGCACGGAGAACCCGCCACAACTTCACCACATGACACATCGTGAGACAAAATACGAAAAACCCTCCGCCCCAACAAAAACATTACAATCCAAAAAAAAAAGAAGCCACGGCTCCTCTTGAGAAATTGTCCACCAGTGCGTCACATGAACGTGGGCACGGCTGATTTAAGAAAACGTCGATTGCGACATCTCACCTTCCCGTAAAGTATTCCGTGTGGCATCCGCAGCATCGAGTGTGTCAAAACTTAACATGGCTGCGCACGTTCATTCACAACGCTGCTTATGTACAAAATGTCCCGCAACAATATCACAACGTTTTCTAATAGCTGCAGCAAAATGTTACCTTTTGCACCGCCTGCTAGTTTTAATGGAGAACGCTCATCTCCTCTCCCGGCCGCGGATGACGCAGAACAAGTGGCGAGCTGCACATCCATGACGCGTTTAGGTGCAAACATGCGCAGGCAGGGAAGGTGACGGCCCATGGGCAAGGCATGATCCACGGCTCGCTTCTCCTCCTCTTGATGCGAGGCACCATCTGCTGGGAAAATCGGCCGTTCGAAGGGAATCCGAGGCGAACGGGGTTGACGGAACCTGCGATCCAATCCGTTCCGGAACATTTCCACACATGGTCCACGCAGGCACTCGGCAAAAATAAATTGCGCAGTTTTATTTTCCAGTGACACGCAGAGGCTCCCTTTCCTTGTGTCCCCGCTGAAGGGCCCTTTCCCTCCCTTTCCTCCTCCTCCTCCCTTCCTCTCCTTTCTCTCTTCCCTCATGCAGGTTTATTTTCGGTGGAACTGCCTCGGACATTAACCGCCCCGCCTCCATAATCACATACAGTAAGAACTTTAAAAAAAAAAAAAAAAAAAACGTGTCCAAACGTCTTTTATGCTAAAGTGGACCTCCCGCTTTAGTTCTGCTCCACTCCAGGAATCAAAAGTTGAGAGATGTTATATGTGTTAATCTTATTTTCCCCAAAATAAAGAACTCACCAGTCGCTGAAACTGCAAACCCCCCAAAAGCCCCCTAAACTTGATTTGAGTCAAGAGTGTTCTCCAGACCAGCAAAAGGGATATGTCTCCAATTTTAATCAATCTTAAGAAGTTTTGCGCAATCATATTCAGGCCAGGTGTCCCGATATTTTTTATGCGCAGTAGCGGAGCTTTTAAGGGACACCAACAAAATTCATGTCATCTGCATTCCTTTATTGGAATACTTTATTCACTTCATTTCCAGCTGATAATATACTGTATATTTTTTTCTCCACTTTTTATATACATTTGCATTAAATCTTTAGTGTTTGCATTTACTCAAGTAATGTCTTTAACTTTTATGTCCAATACCCAATTCAGCACAGTGGTTCAAACTACAATAATACAAGTATACTTTTTAGGAATACTACTACGTTATAGTATTTGAATGTTAGTCATTATAGTGTCACTTGCAGAAGAACCAAGTTTTTTTTTTTTTTTGATTAAAAGTTTCGAGAACCACTGCGAATCAACAAACGCACTGCAAGAGTGGTTAGCATATGAGCCTCGCAATTTTGCAGTTTGGGGTTCCAATCCACGTTCTGGCTTCCTCCCGCGTTCCCAAAACGTCAGAGAAGACGAAATTGTCCATCGGTGTGAATGTTTTGCTTTACATGTGCCGAGTCACATGTCGGCTCACCAGCGATTCTAATGAGGACGAGAAGGAGCTTATTTGAATTTGTATCTCCCACCCAAAAGGAGACCACCGAGTGTCTCCGCACAGAAAGATAAAGAGCCCAAGGAAGTCTGTTGGGGACAATCCTCAAGTCTGAATACGACCTTGAACTCACCCTCAAATGCAACACCCCCTTTCCCCCCACCCCCGCCTCTCATTGAGACTCTACTTGTATTCTTCTCTCGACTCACTTTCTCCTCTGCCTCCCCGACCAGCGGGGAAGTCCGGGCCTGAAAGATTGCGTCTTGCCTGAGAGGCTTCATTAAAATTCATTTGTTTGAACAGCTTCATTTTTTTATCCCCTCCCCTCACAACTACAATAAATTTGCATGAAAGTAGACCTCCATCACCTTGATTAACCGCTGCATGTTTTTCTTTGCCGTTGAGAGGAACCAGTTGAGGTGGCTCGGGCATCTGGTTCGGATGCCTCCTGGACGCCTCCCTGGGGAGGTGTTCCGGGCATGTCTTACCGGCAGGAGGCCCCGGGGACGACCCAGGACACGCTGGAGAGACTATGTCTCTCGGCTGTCCTGGGAACGCCTTGGGGTCCCGTCGGATGAGCTGGCTGAAGTGGCTGGGGAGAGGGAAGTCTGGGCTTCCCTGCTAAAGCTGCTGCCCCCGCGACCCGACCACGGATAAGCGGAAGAAGACGGACGGACGTTTTTCTTTGAGACAGTGAAAGGATTTTGTGGCGAGAAAAAAAAAAAAAGACAAAGAAAAAAGTCCATATGCGAGTCCGTCAGCTGTCCAGGCTCATGAGGAGCGCTGCCCCCCTCTTGATCCAGTGATCCGGATTGACGTTGCCGGATTTCAGCTCCACGGCGATCACGAAGGAGGCTCTGCCCGCCCCGCCCGACCGCACGGGGAAGTAGTAGCAAGGACAGAGGTACATGTCTACAAATCAGAGAGGCGGGTCAGTTCAGGCGCCGCAAAATGAGCCAGCGGATGAATAAAGTCAAATCAAAGCCCCCACTCTTGGCCATCTTCTTGCGGTTCTCCACCGGCTTGAAGTTGATGGCGGGAATGGGACACACCATCTGCATGGGATCGGCCTCCACCAGGCATACGGCCTTTTTATCCCAGGCAGCCCCCTCCAGGTACAAACCTCGCACGTACACGCCATCCTGGAGGCCGACAGGCAACCCAGTCAGGATTCGTGCATTCAAAATAAAAATGTGAAGTGGAAATTCACCTTGGGTGGGTTCTGGATGTGGCCTTCTTCGAGACTGGACACCGTAAAGTCCCAGGATAGTGTGTCAACTGATACCTGCAACAAAGTGGAAGTTGGGAAGATGGCAAAAGCAGATCCTAACAGAGCATGACGCCAAATTTTAGTCGACACGATAGACGGTACACACCTGGATGGATGGATATTTTATAGGGATGTTCGATACACACTTCTTTTTTCAGACCGATACCAAGTACCAATACCGCTAGTACTTTTGATACATAACATTGACAAAACAATGCCAGGTAATGTATCACACACTCTAAAAACAGGTAAAAAAAATAACCCAAATAGGGTCAAAAATGGCCCGACCCAACTTTTTACTTCTTTTTTTTTTTTTTTTATATATACAAAAATGATTAAATTGATAACCTGAAAAGCAACCCAATCTGTTGGGCAGTGTGGGGATTATTCATTTGACCCAAGTTTTGGGGTTAATTTAATAACCCAATTGAATTGGGTCAAAAATGAATCAACCCAACTTTAACTTATTTAATTTTGTTGATGCCAATTTGTTGGGTTGTTTTGTGGGTTTGACTCAACTTTTTGGGTTAACCGAATAACCCTATTCAATTGGGTAAAAAATGAACCAACCCAACTTTTTCAGTTATTTAACCTAAAAAAGGTCAAATTAAATTAATAACCCACAAAGCAATAATTTTTTGGGGTTGTTTTGTTTGTTTGTTATTTGGCCCAACTTTTTGGGTTACCGGTAATTGAATAACCCAATTGAAATGGGCAAAAATGATTTACCAAACTAATTTTTTTTTTAATTTGTTGAGATTCAAATTTGGGTAAAAAATGAACCGACCCCACTTTTTTTCAGCTATTTAACCCAAAAAGGGTCAAATTAAATTAATAGCCCGCAAAGCAACCATTTTGGGGGGTTGTTTTGTGAGTTATTCATTTGACCCAACTTTTGGAGTTAAGCGAATAACCCAAAAAGTTGGGTTGGTCCCTTTATGACCTAATTTGGGTTATTTTGGGCCCAAGTGTTTTTAGAGTGTACTGTCCCCCAGTGGCCAAGGCGACACCAACATGACACATTCCATTTAAATTACCATGTTCTTATAAAGCCCAACAATACAGAGTGCTATTTCCCTGATGAAAAATAAAACGTCACCTTGTTTTGCCGAGCGGCCGACTGCAGCACGGCGGTGAGGAAGCCGTTGGGGAAGGTGAAGCCGGAAAGCCAGAACAAGGTTGGGGGCTGCGCTCGCTCGGCCCAGCGTGAAAACTGAAGAACGCGCTGGCAGAGGTCGCGGGTCCACGCTGCCAGGGGCTTGAGAGAGGGGTATGCCTGGTGGACCGAGACCACGTCACTTTTCATCAACTTTGATTGCTTGCTAAAACAACAATTCAACATTGTAAGGGACTGCCACAGAAGTAGGGCAGCCGAGCTATTGATATTGCTGCACAATCCAGATGAGTGCACAGATGAGAAAGAATGAATGAAGAGAAAGAGGGGGAAAAAAAAACAAGGGATGGCAGTGAGAAATGAACTGGAGACTTTTTTGGCATGCAAGCAGTCGGTTAAAATGAGAGAAGCTGAGCTGGAAGCAGCAGAGCTAATAGCTGTCCAGTGCTCCTATTAAATGGAATGCGCGCGCACGCACACACACACACACACACACATACACACACACACACACACAGACACACACACACAGAGTAATAAGCCTTTGGCCGGCATTCAATACGCTCAGGGTCTTTTTCGGAAAGTGGGGCCGGCCTTAAGAGCTTTAGCTGCTTATTACTCCGCGATTAGATCCACAGATGCCGGCTTTTTTTGGTGCATGTGTTCCACCTGAGTGAGAGCTAAATACATTTTTAATCGTGGAGGTTTAGGAAGAGAAAATGTGAGGGAAAGATGTAAAAGTACACGTCATTGCGTGCATCGCGTTCGTTGCGTGTCACCTTCTCCCAGAGCGGTGGCACTCTGGCGTCGTACATGCAGTTGAAGGTCTCCTCCAAACTGGATGTCATCACCACCAAACCTTTGATTCCTTTCTCCAGCTCCACTAGGGACGACCTGACACACATTTAACGCCGCTTGAGAACGTGCCTTGAGATACGAGTGACCAATTATATATTATTGTTAAAGCTGCAATATGGAACTTTTTTCCCAAAAATAACTTTCCAATAAGATTTTTATGTGACCATTTATGACTGAAATGTCTTCTAATTAGTAGATGAACACCTTAGCTGTTCACAATCAGTACTCCTACAAGTCTCTGGCCAATAGTTTTCAGACTGGATTCGGGTTAGAATTTCCCGCACCCTGTCTGCGGATGTGACGTCATGTGCGTGGTGTGTATGTGAAGAACGGTATGTGCAGTTTCATTTTTCGTCAGTGGGTGGCAGTAGCGATTCAAAATTGAATATTCTACATTCAGCAGCTTTAAGTGAAAAATTTAGATATAAGGTGAAATTCATTCTCAAATTAAACATAAAACAAGAGAATTACTTGGTATATACTGTATTAAAAATAAAATAAATGAATTTTG
Source organism: Vanacampus margaritifer (assembly GCF_051991255.1). NCBI lineage: Eukaryota > Metazoa > Chordata > Actinopteri > Syngnathiformes > Syngnathidae > Vanacampus > Vanacampus margaritifer. Next base: position 18,424,767 of record NC_135446.1, read on the forward strand.
CCTGAAAAATAATGCCCCGCTAGTTACGGTTAGCATTATTATTATTTTTTAGTTTTTTAGTTTAAACCCCCAAAATTCTGAAATGCTGATTAGCATGCAAGCACTAGTAAGAGTTTTGCATGAAAAATGGGGCTTGGCTCCCCAAATACAGAAATAAAAATAATAAAATTAAACTAAAAAAAAAAAACACATTAAACATTTATTTTATTTTTTATTTTTATTTTTAAAGAAGAAGAAAAAGCAAATCGTATACAAGCATGCGGTGGTCCGCTGCATTACTAATGCTATAAATAATATTAGTCTTTATAACAGGCTTCCCCATTCCTGGTCCTCCAAACACACCTGATTCATGTCATCAGCAAGCTCTGCAGAAGACTGATAACGATCCAAATCTTTAGAATCGGGTGTGCTGGAGGACAGAAACATCTAAACCCTGCAGTACTCCGGCCCTCAAGGGCCAGGATTGGGGAAGCCTGCTTTATAATATTACAGAAACTTTCTGAGTTTTAGTAGAAGAAGAAAATAAGAAATCCATTCTTTGTTTGTGACTGTCTGACTAGTATTACGCTGCCTCCTGGTGGCCAGGAAGAAGCAGCGCAAGGAAATTGATTGTAGCATTAAATAATGATGCATATCGCTGGCGTTGGGTCAAAACTTTATATTTTTACATCATAAATATTATTTAAAATTATGTTATTGTGCCATGTTCTGACGCATTATAGAGGGCAAATTTTCCTTAATTAACTGTCATTTTTCTTTAAAAAAAAAAAAGTTTTTGGAGGGGGGGTAGCTGGAACAGATAAATGGCATTTGGCAATGGCAATGTCTTAATTCAACAAGATGGAACAACTAGAGCGTGGGGTTCGTACTTGATCATGCTCAGCAGGGCGTTGTATCTCTGGATCTCTTGCAGCAACACTACATCCAGGGGTGACGGATCCAGGAAGAGCGAGCTGGCGCCCTCATAGTCGATGATGGATGGGATGTTCTGCCGCACATCCGCCAGCAGGTCTAACACCTGGAGACAGTACAAATCTCATGTTTGAGACAACACAAATATGCATCTCTTAAAAGGAAGAAAAAGCGTTTTTCAAAGAACATTTGGCCCTTTTATTCCATTATGTCCATAGCAAAGCCATCACCTTGTCCTCGCGACTGGGACCGGACCCCGCTGAGCTGGCGCTGGTCACTTGGGGCTGTAGCGACAGAAGTGTGTCAAACAGGGCCCTGGTCTCGGCGATCTGGCTGGCGATGTCAGCATTTGGGTGCTGGCCAAACAGGTCGGGGTGCTCGTGGCTGGGCAGCATGTTGATGAAGTCCTTGTAGGAGGACAGGGGTCCATCGTGGGGGATGTAATATGCGGCTAATGATGACAATCTAGGGAGAATTGAAACAAATAGTCTTCAATTGAATGGATTACCAGATTTAATCCACCTCTTACTACCACCGCCGCGATCCTATTGCAAAAAAATGCAATATAAAAGCACTTTATGTCCACTAGGTGGTGCTGCGTGTCATTTACTTGAAGTAAGGCTCAGTGACTGCGGCTTCGCAGAAGTAGTCGTTGATGTAGGTGGTGAGAAGGCGTCTGTCCCAGTCGTCTGTCACATGACCTCCGTAGTTGACCTCGGCGATGAGATACTTGAGGGCGTCCCAGGGTATTTGCTCGTACTCATTCAGGTACAGACTGAGCAGATTCTCGCTCACCTGTGAACAAAAAAAGTCGAGGATGAGTTGAAATCAAGACAAGGACCGCTAGCTTTCGTCACTATTGACCTCAAAGTCTGAATTGTTGAATCCGTAGATGATGTTCCAGCCCAGCTGCAGGAATTTCTTTCTTTCCAGCAGGATGCTGTGAAAAAAGCAGAGGGAGAAGAGCAGCTTCCTGTAGAAGACGGGCTTGGCGCAGCGAGTGAACTGAGCGTCGGTCACCAGGTGGTATAGACGCTTCATGTTGGCTCTCACTCCCTGCGGGCGACAAAGGCGCAAACACATGCACTGTAAAAAAAAAACAGTTGGTTCAAAAATAACCCATATTGGGTTAAAAAAAAGAGGCACCAAATGAACTTTTTGGGCTATTCTACTACCCAAATTAACCCAAATTTTATTTTTTATTTTTATTTTTTTTTAAAAACAAATTAATTAAAAAAATTTAATAAATGTTTTTTTTTTTAAATATATATACATATATATATACATATACACACATATATATATATATATATATATATATATACTTTTTTTTTGTATGTGGGTGAGTAAGTGTATGTGCGTGTGTGTGTGTGTGTGTGTGTGTGTGTGTGTGTGTGTGTGTGTGTGTGTGTGTGTGTGTGTGTGTGCGTGCGTGCAAATTAACCCTAATTAAATGTTTGGGTTATTTGTGTTGGGTCAAATGCATAACCCACAAAACAACCCAAAAATGGGTCTGCTTTGTGGGTTATTAATTTAAAAAAAAAATTATTACCAATTTTATGGGCTAAATAATTCAAAAAGTTGGATCGGTTCATTTTTCACCCAATTCAATTGTTGCTTTGTGGGTTATTAATTTGACCCAACTTTTGGGGTGCACACAAAACAACCCAACAAACGGGGTTACTTTGTGGGTTATTATTTAATTCAACCCAACGTTTTTAATTAAATAATCTAAAAAGTTGGGTCGATTCATATTTAACCAAATTCAGTTGGGTTATTCAATTAACCCCAAAAAGTTTGGTCAAATGAATAAACCACAAAACAAGCCCCCCCCCCAAAAAAAAGGTTGCTTTGTGGATTATTCATTTAATTTGTTTCATAACTCAAAAAGTTGGGTCGGTCCATTTTTGACCCAATTTGGGTTATTTTTGACCCAACCGTTTGACGTGTGCTGTATGCCTGCCATACAAAGCTCAATGCTCTACCTTTGGCGGCTCCGTGGTCATCTTGATGCCCGCCTGCAGGATGTTGATGGGAAATTCGGGATGTGGCGAAGAGCTGAGCCAGAGTCGAAAGTCTGTGTGGGGCTTCTGCACCTCCAGCTGCTCCACCAGCTTGTCCAGCTCGGGCATCCAGGAGAGAGAGAGGTGGCAGTTAGCCAGAAAGACCCAGTGACCTGGGACAGTCCCAACAAAGGAATGAGTGAGAACGGATCTCAGTATCAAATGGGTTTTACGCAACAGTCTGATTCAGAGCGAAAAGAAAATACCCTTTCGGACTCCCTCTTCGATCATTTTCTTGGCGATGGGAGCCTGGCCCTGACCCAGGGAGAGAGCGTGGAAGAGTTTGCTCATGCCCGTTGTCTCGGCTAGCAGGAGCAGGGCTCCCGTGGGATCCACGCCAGGAGATAAGACGAAAACCAGAGGAGACAGGCATGTGGATTCGTCCACAACCTGAAGAGACAAGACCGAGGACAGCAATGAGAGAGGAGCAACAAGAGAACTTTAAAAATATATATAAAAAGAACGACTTACAGCCCTCATATCGAGAACAGGTGGCTCCACAAAGCGAGGGCCCAGATAGTTGACGATGAAGGTGTTGGCGCAGAACAAGACGCGGTCTGGCCGAAGAGAACGGACAATGAGCATCCTCTGGAGCTCGTTGCAGCTGTTCTCCCAGTCTCCTGAAATGACACAAACAATAACAATTTTCATTTTGCATTCACAGTACTACAAAACGTCTTTATTTCAAAATGGCTCCAATTCATTTGGATTCATGTGTTCATGTCTGCTGCAACCATGGCACCTATTAGCTAACTAAATTGTGCCCTCTGCTGGTAGCTGACAAGCATTGCAGATACACCTCAATTGCATTCAAATGTAGCATGTAAGCAGACGAGTTTTGTTGTTATGTATGTTAAACCCAATTAATAAATCAATTTTAGCAAAGTAAACCCAAAAAGCTTTCTTTACAATAATATGTTCTAAGCTAGCTCCACTAGCAGTCTAAAAACGGGCTATTTCTATCCATCTCAGGCGGCGGCCATTTTGCCACTTGCTGTCGACTGAAAATGGCATCTCAGTTTCTCAGGCATAAGATAACAACCAATCATGGCTCAGCTATTTTCTGAGTTTGGTCTGCTACGGTCATGTGATGTTCGCAAGCTGAGCCATGATTGGTCATTACCTGAGCAGCCGCCATGTCATTTTCGGTTGACACCATGTGGCAAAATGGCCGCCCCCGGAGATGGATAAAAACTGGTGGACACAAACGCAATATTAATCAGAATGTCATATTTAGAGTAGACTGGTGGAGCTGCATAGTAGAACATATTGTTAAAAATATTTTGGGGTTAACTTCCTTTTCAAGTCATCTAATGTCATCATATTTATACTATACTACACAAACCTGGTAGTGGGGCCTTCTCAGGCTCTGCACTGGTAAACCACAGCTTCCAATCCCGTGGGTATTTTTCAAAAGAGGCCATGATGCCGTGGAAGTTGGGCAACTTGTCCAATTCTGTGATATTGTCCCAGCTGGAATCCACAAGCCAATTACTGCACGGGTTTTCCATCTGAGCCTTCTTATCCAGTACCTGGAAACACAAAGAAGGGTCAAATGTCATCCCGGAAGGATTAGACGAACCCCCTCAGCATCCGAGCTGGCTTTTTCTTACAATTCCGCCACGGAGGAATAAACTATACTCGTCCATGTTGAGTGTGCCGGCGACCTCGAGGATTTTGGCACACATTTGGAAGCTGAAGAGGAGCTTGTGCATCTCAAACAGACCCCGGCATGCGTACCTGCAAAGAAATATGTCGGGAGAAAGTGATCCAGCTCTCAGGAGTGTTTTTATTTTATTTTTATTTTTTTGTGGAGTGTTTTGATGTCAACCGTGCATCTTACTTGTAGACGGAATATGTGTGGTAGTCATTGAGGTTGACTATCCTTTCCTCCAGCTTTAAGCTGCTCTTGCTCTTCTCAATGCTGAGGTTGAACAGGTTAATGTAGGCATCCAGTGAGAACTGGTACATGGGATCGATGCGGCCCATGTCATTGAGGATGAAGAACAGGATGGAGGCCCGCTGAGCGCACGCACGGTAGGCCTGACACCCAAAAAAAAAAAAGCGATCATTTCGTCTTCGGCAAAAATCCTCCATTTATTTTGTGGATGGATGATGATCAAACCTCTCGAGCGGTGTCGATCTTGATTTCCGTCACTTCGCTGCTCTCCAGCTGCTCGGAAACCTCAGTGGCCGTCACTTTGGACGTTTGCAAGGTGTTCACCAGCTGCACGTCGTCCAGCAGGGAGCCGCTTGCCTCGTTTAGCAACCTGGAGGGCAGAACGCACAAGTGTCCCGTGTATCGTTCTCGTAAAAAAAAAAAAAATTTAAAAAAAATTGTATTGTTTTCACCTGAGGATCTCGTCCTCCAGCTCTTGCAGGCTTCTCTTTCCTGAGGCAATGCTCATCACCAGGTTGTCCTTTTGTTCTTCCAGGTCTGGACGTTCCTTACGCACCACAATACCTAAGAGTTGGGCTTCCAGACCCTGCCAGCAGGACACACACACACACACACACACACACACACACACACACACACAACAACAACAACACACACGGCAGTTAAAGCCAAATGATACAAATTTGAAAGAAAATTTGAACAAACAACAAACTCCAACCTGCTCCTTGACAGCAAAATTGACAATGGTGGTCTTTGTCGAAATCTCCGGGGTATAGTGAGGATTTGACAGTTTGGTGGTGATGTAGAAACGGAATTCCGGACTATATTCCAACTCCTTGTCACCCAATTTCAACAATAGCCTGCCACCTAGGAACAAAGCAGAAGAATATTTACTTGTACAGTGGCCATCCATTTTACGTAAGAAAAAAGTGTGTGTGTGTGTGTGTGTGTGTGACCTATTCGCGTCAAGGACTTGTTGAGAATTGGGTTGAGAGACGGGTCCAAGTCCTCCTGGACGTTCTGCAGCAAAACAGGATTCCCAAACTGGATGGCATTCTCCATTATAATCATGTAATCCGGCATCTGAAAGTCGATTAGTTTTAAACCCTGCACAAATTCAAACACACACACACACACACACAATTATGCAGTTAGCCAACTTTATTTGTATATTGTTAATTCTGGATGTATTTACAGAAAGAACTAAAACATCCTGGTTTGAACAAAAAGCAAACAAACAGTAGTGTCAACATCTTGGGACATGACTCACTTTCATCATCTCCATTTTCTTGATCCATTTCAGAGCTTGGCCTTGCGGGTCCACCATCAGCGGCCATCTTGACCAAAACAAAAGGAAAAACATATTACTATACTTTTATTAGGTAGGGATCACAGTAGGGATGTTCGATACCACTTTATTTCAGACCGATACTCAAATCGAGTAGTCACCAATACCACTATTACATAACACCCCCCCCCCCCAAAAAAATGAAATTAATGGCAATTTTCTATGGTCTAATTTCTAGTCCTTGATCATAAAAACGTCCACAGTCACTATACTAGTTATGTTACGCTATACCACGCTCTAAAAAACAATGTGAGTCAATAACACTACTACTTGGATCAATTTGATCCAACATTGAGTCAACAAATGGGTCTTTTAGTGTAAAACATCTCATAAATATTGGTCAGGTCCTTTACTTGGGTCAAAAAAATGGGGTCATTTTCAGGGATGTGATTTGACCAAAGTGAAATTATCTGAAAATTTAGCCGGGGGTCTGGGGGCCGCTGGCACCCAGCTAGGTCCAGGGCAGTGCCCTGGTGGGGGGACAAGGGGGGCAGTGCCCCCCGGAGCTCATGGGTTTTCCGTGTTTTTAAGTACTTTCAATGCACTCACATGACAAAGAAATAGACAAAACAACAGCATAAATTTTCAATGTATATTAAACTATCCCATATAAAATGGCAGTTTTAGTCAACTCAAAATCAGTCACATTCAAAAACATTGGACTGCCTTTGCTTTTAAAAACTATCACTGAGAATATCATCATATCTAACTAATGTGATTACTAAGTTAACACATAAATAATGTTGAAGAGTTCAAATTTCATGAACAAATAATTGTATCGTGACCAAATGAAAAGTAACTCATATTAGAGCATACCACAAATGTCTTTGTTATAGCAGAAGATGTTATCTGTCGGAGTCATGTGCATACACAATGAACTACTAAAAAAAAATAAAAATAAAAAAAATCGGATTTTTTTTTTTTGGGGGGGGGAGATAAAAAAAGCGGAATTCCGCGAATTAGCGGAAAAATCACATCCCTGCATTTTGTATAAAAACAACCCAGAAAGTTGGGTCAAATTGACCCATAAAGTGGACCAGTCAATTTTGTATCCATAATTAAAAATAATTATTAATAATTAAAAAAATAACTTTTGACCCAACTGACCCAACCAGGAAAAGTTCAACTATTTACTGGATGCCAGAAAGATCAAGTACACAGCTATGGAGCCTTTTCTGCTGAATGTGGAAGAAGGTCTAATCTATTCAAAATGGTCTCTACTCTTATACTGTCTTGGCCGCCCACCCACCTGGGGGTCAGCTTAGACTAGCCCATATAAAAATGTATGACCTGATGGTCTTAACTGGTTGCAACTGGATAAGTGCAGATAAATAGCCACAGTGTTTCAGTTCTGACCGGTTGCCGCGGGTGACGATGACGCCGTTCTCAGTGGAGAAGGCATCAGAAGGCAGGCCTTGAATGTTCCAGTCCCTCACTGTTGTGGGGTTTGAAAGGAAAGTAGCAAAACTAAAGCCAGGGGTGCATGGGATAGTCTGACGCTGGACCTGAGAAGATACAAAAGTGACAAAAATAGACGCTTTTAAAAAAAGTCACAACAATCACAATGTAATCAACATGTTTTTACTTCTTTCATCCAGATTTCCAGCAGTTCCACTCGATAATTAGAAAGGAAGGGGCCCATATAGGACAGAAATGACGCTGCGAGCAAACAGTCTCCAACCAGGAAGCTCATGTTGTCTTCAAGACCCTGAAACCACAACATTAGGAACTCCCCAACCTGCATTGTGCAACCGCGCATGTGTGTGTGTGTGTGTGTCCTACCTTAACCGTCTGCTCCCAGCGGACGCCCTCCCCGGCCAGACCTTTTACCAGCTTGTCAGCTCGGTCCAGTTTCACTTCCATCTCGTCCGACCTCCTCTTCAAATCTTCCTTGGTGGCCACTTTTTCCGCATATTGTTTGTTGAGCTGTGCCAGTTTGTCCCCCACCTGTACACAAACCACGTCCATCACATCGGCTGTCCTTCATTTCAAAGTGGATTTAGCTCCCAAGCAGGAACCTCTTTCAGTTTGTTCTCAGAGTCGGCCAGTTCGCCTTGCTTCAACGCAAGCTGGCACTCGGCAGCGTTCAGCAGCTCGCGTTTTGGCTCCACCACCCTGAAGACACATCCGTAGACCTGCAACAGTTCTCTGTGTTCAGTTCCGCCCCATATCGTTGTTGTCGTTGGTGTATGGTGACCAAGTCGTACCTCCATGGCTCTGACCCACATGCAAAGCGACTTTGCCGCCAGGGACACTTTCCCAGTGATGTCCGGCGTGAAGTCAGGCTGTCTGCAGTAGTTGCCGATCCTCTTCAACACACGGTCTGATATGTTTTCCTTGTCAAAGTTGATCAGGGTTTTGATGAAGTTGGCCTCACCTGTCACAAATACTTCGCGTGAGAAAGTCTGCACTGCAATTCGTATTTGGAATTCTCGTGTTGACACAGAAGCCATCCACTTTATAAAAAAATAAAATAAAAAACAGTCCTCTTTCCTCACCCAGCTGTCTCTTGGCTTCTGCCCAGGTTGGCTCCTTGTTGAGAAGGGTCATGACCGCCTGCATCACTTTCTCCACCAGAGCGGGAGGACGGCCGTACGACTTGATCTCTGTCATGTCCTTTTTGTTCAGAGACTCCAGCGCCTTTGTTGTGGGGAAGATGGTGTCAATTTTAATTGGTCCCCACTCTAAATAGAGTAAAATTTACACTTGGAAGAGAGTAAAATAAAACATATATATATATATATATATATATATAATAAAATATGATAAAATAAATAAATAATAAATGTATTAAATAAATAAAAATACAAAAATAAAATATAAAAATAATATTTAAAAATAATAATAATAATAATAAATAAATAATAAATTTATTAAATAAATAGAAATACAAAAATTAAATATAAAAATAATATTTTAAAATAATAATAATAATAAAAAATAAATAATACATTTGTTAAATAAATAAAAATACAAAAATAAAATATAAAAATAATATTTAAAAATAATAATAATAATAAATTTATTAAATAAATAAAAATACAAAAATAAAATATAAAAATAATATTTAAAAAAAATAATAATAATAAATAAATAAATAAATAATATGTTTTTGGTGTCCTCTTATATATAAGCAAACAGTAGGAGTGGCATAGCTCAGGTGGTAGAGTTAAGCTGAAGGTCGTGAGTTTGTTCCTCAACCCTTGAGTGACTTGTTTTTTTTGTTTTTTTTTACTCTCTTCCCAGTGTAAATTTGACTTTTAACTGAGGCTATTTGGCCCCACTCTAAATAGAGTCAAATTTACTGTGTCGTGACTTTAACAAGGTGCAGATTTCAGCCATACCTTGGTGGCCTCATCCAGGGCTGGCAGGGCTTCATCTAGCTCTCTTAATGCAGTCTGCGCTAGGGCTTTGCATTGAGCCTCCTCTGCCGAAATTTTCTCCTTTTTGGCACTCACAGTCTAATCACACATCACAGCATATTTTGCACGGTTAATCTAACACTTAAAGAGTTACATTTAACCCTGCGTCCGAGTGTATTTTGCCCTCATCAGCATTGGTGTTTAAGTAACTCTCTTTCCACAGTGTTAACATTTCAGTTTAAAATGAACTCCAAACTGAGTCAGAAAAATAACACTGGCTAACACTGTATAGTGTTAATACAATTTAACACAACAGGTAAAAAAAAAAAAAAAAAACTCTTGAGAGTAAACAAGCAGTGTTGACACTCTTTAGCACAGCATTGAGTTATAGAAGATTAACACTGGAGAATCAAACAACTCTGTTAAGTGTTAATTTTACACACTACTACAGTATGTAGAAACACAAAGAATCACACAACCACACATCCATTACTCCAAGGGAATCCATTTTTGGTATCCTACCTTCTGCTGCGTGTCAGCCTCCCTCGTCTGCTGCACGATGACAGTCAGGTATTCATCGCACTCCTTCTGGTAGTCGGCCACCTGCTTATTGGACTCCTCCAGCTGCACTGTCATGGCGGCCACCTTCTCGCCAGTGTCGCTGATCTTAAAAAGGCCGTTTTTCAGCTTGTTAACCTGCTCCCCAAGTTCCTGCCGCTTCTCTCCTAGAAGCCTGAATAACAACAGATGACAATTCATAAGCTACAAAGCCATGAAACAGAGTGCGTCCATTGTGGTCCGTACTTCTTTTTTTTTTTTCTAGAGAGCTCAGTATTTATTGTTCATTCGGTAATTTTACCGATTTGACATGTCATCATATATGATGAAGAAAATGGGACTCTCAGACTCCGACATTTGTCTCCAATGTTTACAAAACACTACAGACACTTATGTTCATGCTTTATGGTTATGTACTCCGGTTATGTATTTCTGGACTAAAGTCTTAGAAAAACTTTCCGCTATTTTGGAGTATAGGATACCTTTATCTCCAAACTTGTGTTTGCTAGGTGACCTAACAACAACTGACTTACCACATAAACAATTTCAATCTACACTTGTAGCCCTTATTATCACTAAAAAAAACTATTCTTGTTAACTGGAAAAATAAACAAACTCTGAATATCGACCAATGGTCTAACCTCCTCATAAATCACATTTTAATGGAAAAAATATCTGCCTCAAATAAAAACCAAATATCAAAATTTATAGAAACATGGTCTACATATATAGAATTTTTTAATCTAATTCTGGTTACTTAATTCTGTCTGTTAGCGAGAGCCACTACATCGTGATAACTTACATTGATGTTTCTGCATTTGGCAATTTATTATTATATTCTATTATTAGTATGGGATTTTTTTTAATGGGCTTTAGGTGAACTGATGAATACACACACGCTCGCACGCACGCTCGCACGCACATACAAAAAAAAAGATATATATGTATATATATATATATATATGTGTGTGTGTATATATATATATATATATATATATATATATATATATATGTTTAAAAAATAAAAAATAAAAAAAAGAGAAAAAAAACATTTTTTTATTTAATTTTTTTTTAAAAAGGAGAGCAATGATGATGTCAAATCGAATGAACAATACTGAGCTCTACAAAAAAAAAGACATGTCATCATCATTGCTCTTTTTTTTTTTTTTTGTATGGTCCGTACTTCTTATATCCCGTCACCAGCTCCAGGTAGTTGGTGGGTGTCACATAATTATGTCTTTTCAGCTCCACCTTCATCCTTTCTGAGCAGTCCACCACTGACTGGTGTGTAGTCACAAATATGGAGGCCACCTTGGTCTTGCTCTGCAACCAACAAAGGGTAATTATCTTTTTTGGCAAGTTTACACACACACACAAAAATGATAGATTTGCATTGATAGCGAGTGTCTCACTCCCTCAGTGGATCCCAGCTCAAGTCCCTCCAAGTAGCGCTCAGCAACCTCCAGCAGAGCATCTTTGGGCCACTCACAGAACCAGTCTATGGTAGTGCAGTTAACAAGCGCCGGGTACTGCAGGATACGGTTTCTGTAAGTAACAAACAAGCCTGCTAGTGATGGCAACTTTGTTATTCGGATACAGGAAGGCAGTGTGAGGATACCTGAAGGGGTCTCCCACAGGGCTCATGCAGAGAACAACATGCAGATTGCTTCGGACTCGCTCGATTAGAAAACTGAATAAAGAGTTGGGCGTCTCAACCACATTCTCCTTCCTGGCAGCGTCGGACAGGGAATTGCAGACCTCCACAAATTCATCCGGCTTATAGAGGTTAGGGACTTCTCCGGAGCTCAGAATATTATTGATGTCTTCCAGGAAGGCTTCAACCACAATCTGTGTATCGTTGAACAGGAAGACAGTTGGCTTGCTGTCCACGCCGGTCAAACGGTAGAGCCTCTTGATGTCTGGGAAAAAAAGATGGAGGAAATCCTTGTTATGTCTGAGTGGATATGAGGAGGGCTGGAAGCTTCCTGTGTCAGCTTACCTTCTCTAAATTCCATCTTGCGGTACTGTTTGGTGATTTCCACCTCAAACACCAGGTACTCACAGATGGAAGCCGCCATCTTGGACAAGCTCTGTCGACCCGAGCCCCCGACGCCGACCAGCAGCATGTTGCCCCTCGGCTGGCTGATCACACGGACCACGCGGGTTACTGTGAAGGTAGCGCAGAAAACGGTTGCGGGAACCTTTTACTGGCAGGGCGTGGCATTCTTGTGTTCTCACTGTGTTCGATGGCGTCCCGGAAGAGCACCAGGTTCATGGGCACCACACCAGGTGTCAGGTTGTAGTCCTCCAGCTGGGTCTTCATGAACTTCTTGAGACTTGACATGTCCAAAAGGTCTTCATACACTCCAGAATCTGTCAAGAAATCACCTGACATGCACCAGAATAAAATGAGTAAAAGCTAGCATAAGGCTAACATAACGCTTTGAGTAAAAGCTAGCATAAGGCTAACATAACGCTTTCTGAGTGTACGTACCAAATACTGGGGGCACTTTATCGGGGCAGATATTGTGGAAAACGAGGTCAAAGATGGAGCCCATTTTCTCCCCTACCAATGTGATAAAGGAATCCATGTCACTGCGGTCGATAAGCCGGTCGGAGAAAACCCTGAAATGTGTCGTGAGAGCAAGAATATCATATCAAGCAATGCCAATCAAATCTCTCGAGTCAGCATGGGAGTAAAATCAAGGCAGTTTAATACCTGAAACACTCATGGATCCACAGTCTAACCATGCTGCTTTTACTATCCTGGAACTCTGGATCTGATCTCAGCAGACCCTGAAACACCTACAGTCAAAGGAATAGCATAGAAAAACTGAAATGAGATACGTGGTTGCCCTGTAGAGTAGGTAGACTGTAAAATCAGTCCGACACGTACCTTGGAGATATCCCTGAGGTTGAAGAGGTAGTGCGTCTTGGCCGGAGTGGGAAGAAAACGAGCCGTAACTGAATAATACAGCTCCAAAGTAGCCTGGGTCAGAAGCTCACCGACAGGCTTGAGGTCCTCCTTAAAAACTTGCAGCTTCTGGTTAATCATGGTGCTGAAGATGCGTTTGATTTGTGAGTCCTGAAGGAAGAACATTTCTTTGATTTTTGTGGATGTTGTAGATGATGCAAACTTGAAGGAAGGTTAAGGGGGTCCTACGTGGGGGAACGTCATGTTGATGAGGTTGAAACGGCTTTGCAAGCGGTCAGAAATAAAAGTCCTTCCTCCTCCGGGAGGTCCCATGGAGGCCAGCAGGGACATGTTCTAAAAAGTTGGATGCAGCAATTACAGCGTTTTGATTTCAATTAAGCGGCCAAAGTCTACCCTTATTATCCATCTCTGAGCTGCAGCCATTTTGGCAATCGCGGTCCAATGAAGATGACATCACAGTTGCTCAGGTAATGACCAATCAAGGCTCTCCTTTCACAAGATGAGCCGTGATTAGTCGTTACCTGAACCCTGAGCAACTGTGATGTCATTTTCCGTTGACAGCAAGTGGCAAAATGGCCGCCCCCAGAGATAGATAAAATACAGTGGATTTTGCTGCCTTATTCAAAAAACATTTCTTGACAATATGTTATATGTGACCTCACTAGTTCAAACATGACATTCTGATTAATATTACATTTGTGGAAAATGAGTTATGATGCAAAATCCAGCCGGTTTTTATCCATCTCAGGGGGCGGCCATTTTGCCACTTGCTGTCGACTGAAGATGACATCAGAGTTGCTCAGGGCTCAGGCAACAACCAATCACAGCTCATCTGTTTTCTGAAACTGAGCTGTGATTGTTTGTTACCTGAAAACTGAGCAACTGTGATGTAATTTTCACTCGAGGAGAAAAAGCAGCAAAATGGCCACCTTCTGATATTGATAAAAACTGCTGGATTTTGCTGCTTAACTCATATTCCACTAATGCAATATCAACCAGAATACCATATTTAGACTAGTGGGTTGCATGGAAAATATTATTGTCAAGATTTTTTCCTTGGGTTAACTTCCCCTTTGATGCAAAAACTCCCCATTTGCATTCTCTCACCTTGACATACGTCGTCGTCTGTTTCTGACGGTCAAACCAGAAGCCGTAGTCGATCCAGAGGCGTATGAGCTCCAGTGGCGGTTGTGAGCCAAAGAGGTCATGCGCTGGCATGTTGAGGTCATCCAGGTAACACAACAGATCCTTGCCCCCCACGGGCACATACACACCTTTGGTTCTCTTCTCCAAGCGGCCTTCCACAATAGCCTGGATGTTGTTTGAGGTGGTCTGGACGTAGACAAGAAGAAATGAGCGTTAAAAGCCCTCAAAAGTGAGCCTTTAAAAATGTCCTTGTTTTAGATCACAATACAAATGTCAACGCCAACCTGTGAAGACATATTGATGGTAAGCGTGGACCACTTGGCGCTGTCGAGGCTATGCAAGACCCCATGGACCACCGAGGTCTTGCCGGTGCCGACCGGCCCGGTAAGCAGCACCGGGTACTGACAATTCACCATCGCCGTTACTAAGAAGTTGTAGCGAACCGTGTCCACGGTCGGAACCATAATCTTGTAGAATGGAGCGCTGCAAGAGAGGGGATGTTATGCACGTGTTTCGCCGGGAACTGAAGTAAATATTCTGTTTCAATTTAATTATAACTGTTTTGATTTAGTTATAACTATTTAGAATTGGACAAAATTGCTTTGATTTACTCAGTATAGTTTTGTGTGAGAATTCAAATGATGTGAGGGGGTTCGTTTTCTTTGTTCTCTCCTACAGAGCATGAGATGGGGGAAAGCGAATGTGTTAATTAGACCCTTTGTTTATAAGACGGCTCCTCAGAGTCTCTCTCTCTCTCGCTGTCTCTTCTGTAAACAACGTCGACCCTTATCTGATTACCTGTTTTCCATCTTGGGACAAAGAGGGGGGGGGGGGGCAGTTGGTCAACTGTATTGAGATATCATGTGATTCTGGGAGGGACTTGTAGGACAAAGGATATTACCGACGAGCGGAGGGAGAAACGACACAGATGAGAAAGGAGATGGAGGCTGAGGACTCCAACCTCGTCTGTCCACAAATTTGTGTAATAAATCCTTAAGGAAATATCTCTTCTCACAGATCTCATTGTATGTTTTATTAATCAACGGCATGAACACGCAAATAGTAAGAATCCTTCATCCATCAGAACTAAACGCCATCTTGTCACACTCACTTGGAGTTGTAGCGCCAGCCTTTTGGCAGTTTATTTTCAAATGGTGCCCAGGATTTGTTTTTCATGTCTACATAGTACTCATACACTGTGTCCTAAAGGATGGGAAATGGAAATAAGAACAACAAAACATTACGAATGGCTACTATATTTAGCATTCATAACAGGTTCTTAAATCAGGCTGATCACAAATAGTTAAATTTCGAAGCCTAATTTAATGGCTGCATTCTTCTCATGCTCGAACACTGACCTTGATGGGAAAGGTGCCATCCAACTCCCGCAGGAAGTTATCCATCTTCTTGCGCCCGTCCTCATTGACGGAGGCGCAAACGGACCAGATGAGACTGAAGACAAACCAGAGCTCCACGACCCGAGCCAAGTTGTCCGCATCAGACATGTTCACCTGGGGACGGAATGGGGTTGCAATTATTTGCTACTTGAAGGGACCTTTTAGCTCTCAATGCGTGTTAAAATGAGTAACCTTTTTCATGGTCAAGGCGTCATAGAGGCGGCAGAGTGAGACAATGCCATTGAGTTCAGTAACGGGAATCAACTCCTTGCAGTTTTTCTTTTTGAAAATCAGTGTTTTCTCAATGAAACTGTCAAACAAAGAACTTAGATGTGCCACCTCAGCCTGTGAGAACATGCGGAAATCAATCATACGGCACGGCATCTTGTCATCATGGCTAGACTGAAGATCTTGTCGCATACCTTGTGACGTTTCTCGAGCCAGGACTTGACAAAAGGCTTCCATCCCAGGTCCACGTAATCATTGTAGACCATCCCGCAGCGTGATACGGTCGCGGGGGACGCCTGCGCCAGGTTCTCCACTTCAAAGAGCAGCGACACCTGCTCGGGCATGGAAATTCTCTCTCCGTTGATGAGCGTGAGCACCTTGTTGTCGTCCATTACGGAGTTCATGCTCTCGATCCACAGCGTGTCCACCGGCCCATCAAACACAATCCACTTCTCATCTGGTTTGTCATCTACAAATGATGATTTGGCTCGTTATACGTCAATGTGTCTTAATACAACAGGAATGTCTCGGGTTGTTAACCTCATTTACCTGCACAGGCTGTTCTCATGACAGAGGAGAGGACTCCATCAGACCACTCATTGGTGGCGAGGTCATTTTCGCCATAAAGCTCCCCAAGACTCATAGCTTTAGGGTTCAGAGGATAATCCTTTTGCGCCACAAGAGAAGTAGTGAATTGTCATCACAGTTTTAAGACACGACTCTACCAAGACATAAGAAAAAGGCTACCTGCACCAGCTCGTAGCCCGGCACTTCCTTGTTGTGCATGGAAATGAGGGAATTTTTCAGCGTCTTCCATGTGACAGTCTTACCGCAGCCCGTCTTGCCCACCAACATCGAGGAGTGTCGGGAGTTTTTGGTCTCAAAGAGTTGTATGACTTTGGTCACTGTGAAAGGAGTGACCTGCAGGCCTCTCTGACGAAGTTCCACCTGGATGGCTTCCTTGAGCTAGAAGAAAAACGGCAGCATGAAACAAACTCACTTTATATTTTGAACAATAGTGTACATGAATGTAGCTCAGCCTACCTTGCCATAGTCTATAACGGGCGTCTCCACATCAGGGAACAAGTCCTGGATGATACCAGTAAATAGCGGCAGGTCAGCTGATGTTAGCTTAGCAATATTCATATCTTTCATGGCCATGAGCAGGACCTGAGGACAGAAATGGTACAAGTTAGGAGTGGATGGAAAACACAGGAAAACAATTTAAACCTCCTTGTACTGCCATGACACAGTCTAAAAGTCTCACCTCTTCGCCAGGGACGTTCGGGCAAACGCGTCGCTTCTTGCCGGCATAGCGGAGCAAGGAGGTGAGTGCACGGAGGCCAAAGTCATAGTGGTCCTGTTTTGACAGCTGCTGCATGGCCAGGGAATAAAGGGTGAACACCTTCTTAGCCAGTAGCTGCAAGAAAAAAGTCAGAAGCGTTTCAGATTGTATACGTCATGATTAACGATTAGTGCAGTGGTTCTTAACTTTGTTGAAGGTCATTAAAAAATAAAATTAAAATCCCACATTCAAGACGTAGGTATAGGGTTTACTGGTGAATAAAATCAACAGGGAGAGTAGCCTTTTCATCAAATCTGGCGTTCTTCTGATTGTATTCCACTTTAAGTAAAATAAGGAAGTGTTCCTTTAGTTTTGCTAGATAGCTAATTGTACTGGACTAGAACTGCTCAACTTGGCATTGCCAGTCATGCACTTAAGACGCTGACTCCTATCACTCAGATGGAGCCCAGGGGCAGCGGATACAATGAAAACAGCAAAGGCCCCAGAATTGAACCCTGCGGAACACCATATATTCCGTTATAAATGTGAATTCATATTGACATATTCATACAGAAATCACACGACGTACCATCACAACAGTCAAAAGACGACTACCAAGTGCAGATAGGCCAAGCAATGTCTCGTAATCACCAGCAGCCAATTTTAGCCAAGCGGGGCATATAAACACAAATCATGAGTCGACTGTGTGTCTTGACCTCTGCCAAAACCCTGAGACTGACGCACCGAAGACCTGGGGTTCAATCGAACCCAGGTTAAGAATCACTGGATTAGTATGTTCAATTCCTTTCCGGTACCTTGCAGTCATTAAAGCCCTCTCCAAACAGTATGATCTCAGCAATTAGAGTAGAGTCTGGCACCACCATGGAAATGGGTCGGAACATGGACTTGAGGTTATCTGGAAGTTCCGAACGACCAGCATAACCTAAGGAAAAAAAACACAGAAGAAAGAGTAGAAATATGTCAACAGTCCATTTTTAGGAGAGCACTTTCTCAATTGTTGACCAACCAGGATTCATTGTGATAAAGATTCCACATGACGCCATCAGGGCGATGTTATGTTCCTCAAACTGGAACCTGGTTTGCAGCGCAGAGAGCGCAGACAAAATGGAGAGGATCTGTTGGGCCACCACGGACAACACCTCGATGTTGATTCGGTTGAACTCGTCGAAGCAGCCCCACGCTCCCGTCTGGTTGGGCGGGCAGGCGATTGGTTATTTGGCACTGTGATGCCAAGCTGAGTGACAGCACAACATCTTGCTCTCCTACCTGTGCCAGGCCAGAGAACATGCGGCCCATGGACTTGTAGTCGAGTCCTTCGGAGCAGTTGATGACAATCACGTACATCCCTAAACTTTTGCCCAAGTCTTTTGTGGTCTCCGTCTTCCCAGTGCCAGCGGGCCCTTTGGGAGAGCCACCTCGATGAAGATGGAGCGCCGTAGTCAAGGTCATGTAACACCTGTGGAGCAATATAGTTGGTTAATTATCCAATTATCTGTTTTCGAGGATCCATTTGAAACATGAGATGGCTACCTGTCTGTAAGTGGAGTGATGACAAGGCGTCCAGAATTCCCCAAATACTCGTATCCATACTTGAAATGTGTGTTGGTCTGTCGGATGATGCAGTTGTTCAAATCCTACAAACAACAAAAAACTTTCAAGGTTAGTGGATGCTTTCTTATCCCTTTAAACACTTTTACCCAATATGAGGTATTTTGTCCAAAATTTGGATAGGATTCTTTCTTATGAATAACCAGGAGGGATACGGTATTGCCTTTTTTCTGTAAAGAGCACTGAATGTACAGTACCTTCTCCCAGTAGAGTCTCAACTGGCTCAGCCACTCAAATGCGTTCACATCATTGCAGCCCGCCTTGGCCAGTTTGGCGATGACATCCCGCGCGTGAACCTCCACCGTGACCAGGCCGACAATCTTGAGACGCAGCACCTTGGCCAGGTTACTACGGATCATATCGGAATATCGCCTAAGCAGCGACACCTGGGAGGAAAAGACGGTAAACCTTGCAAGTTCATTCAGACTTACCTGCATTTGTGAACAAGCAGCTCATGTAGTAGCCATTTAAGGTCTATTAGAAAGAAGGAAGCACAAAAACTACACCTGTTTCTTCATCATGGTTTTAAGGGGGCCCTTGTCATCCGTCTCCTTGCAGGAAATGAGCGATTGGGTGACATCAGTTGTCCACTGGATCTGGCTGGCTGTAATGAGCATCTAAAAATACAAGCGTTTGTCTAACTTGAAGTAAAAGTAATAATTGTCATTAAATAGTCAAGTGGATGTCATGTACCTGTCCCGGCCAGTCCTTGGACCACTTGTCTCTCTGGTTTTTCATCTTCTTGAGCGCAACCATGCAGTCGTGTAAGGAATTCTTTAGGGTGCTACGCATGGCCTTCTCAATGTCGCACAGCCAAAGCTAGAGAGAATTCAAGCCGTTAATACCTCTTGTTTTTATATTTGCTGCCAGAGTTGACCTGCTCATGACTACTGCACCTCCACAGGCTTGTCCAGTGGCACCGCCTTAATAAATTCCACAAGCTCTCCGTCCGAAGAGTACATGGCAGTAGCGTCCAACCTTCTGGCCATCTGCACGAGACAAAAACACAGCTGGTATGTTATCAATTCACCTTGTATGTGCAAGTGACTTGCCTTTTCGGTGCGCAAGGTCTTGATGTTGTCAAAACATTTTTTGAGATGCGGCTGCATGGCCTCTGGGTTCTGCGACTGGCCCAGGATCTCCAGAACGTCGTCATTAGACAAGAAGTAAAATCGTGGAAATATCTGCCTCTTGGTCTCCAGATACATGTCCAGGGCCTTCTGGATCTCTTCTAGCTTGATATTCATGTTGGTTAACGTTTCCTGCAAGCCTGACCAATCACAGGTCGGAAAAAGGGAATGGTTCTTTTTGCAGTTCTATTTAAGATATCCAGTGAAAGACGTAAAAATACCAGGGTGGTGTGTTGCTTTCAGGGCGTTGTTGTTCTCATTGAAGCGAGTCATGATGATCTTCCAACCGCAACTAATGTCTTCAAATTCTTTGCACTCTTTTGGTAGCTGCTCCCTGATGTCCTTTCCTTGGAAAATATTCTGGAGGAGAAGAAGATGTGACAATGCTGAGGTGAGAAAAATAGGAACAAGAGTCAAACGACAGGAGTCAGACTCATTTGATACCTCGAGATAGAGCCACTGGCGCTGCACCGTGAGCACCATTTCGATGATTTCCATAACTTGGGACAGCTGACGTTCCCATGTGTCCACCTCCTTGTCAAAAGCTTTGACAAATCGAGAGGCTTTCATAGTGGACAAGGTCACTTGGTTGTCTTCCAAGGCTTGGAAAACATCCTCTGTGGCCCTGCAGGATATTTTTTTGTCAGTTAGGTATCACAGACCTTCCCGCTTCCAAATCTCACTTTTTGTCTTCACCTTAGACGATAGTGGCCTTTGTCTTTGTAAGGTATCATATCGAGGATCATTTCCTCCCATGTCTTGACAATCTCTTCCAGACCCTTGAAGACAAATATATCAAAAGTATTGATTGAGCAGACAGAGGTTAATTTTCCCCACCTAGATTCAGTTTAGTAAAAGGGACCTGTTCTATGGAGAGTTCCTTGCTGGCGGCCCCGGAGATCTCAGAGATCTTTTCTGCATACTTGTCAAAACCCAGGGAAATAATCTTCTCTAGGTTGAAATCACTACTTGTGTGGTCAAAGTTGCTCTGCACCTCATTACAAATCTGCTTCCAGTGTCTGGCAGTGCAAGAAGCATTCTTTGGAGATTTTGATTCAAGACAAAAACTTGACTGGGCGGTACTTTACCTGTCTCTCATGGCTGGGTTCCTCATGTCTGCAATTAGGGGGATGATTCTCCTAAATTGGTCAACCTTTTTTTTGGAGACATCCACAATGTCCCAGTCCTTATCCTGTAAGGCAACTATGCATTAAAGTCAAAATCAAATCAAGATCAAACCTGTAGCCGTTCCATGAGCTGTGACCTTGAGTTGTCTCTGGAGTTTGTGAAGGATTTTATAGATATCCTGTGCTATGGTCTCCATATTCTCAGTCCGAAGCGTCACAAACTGACCGCCCTTCCATTCGTTCCAGTTGGTGTCCCATTCCTTCGTGACCTCCCAGACCTGCTGCAAGAAGTCCATATCCTGCGCCACAGAGTTCAAATGAGCACCTCGTTCTACTGAAATGATAAATATTGCCATGTCTGACCTTCTCCAGAGCTTGGATGGTTTTGGATGGTTCCTGCTCTATCTTGAAGAAGCTCAAGCCATTCAGAATTAAGTTCTCCTCTTCTTTTAGAACCTCAAGATGTTTGTGTTGCTCCGCTGTTATCTTCAGGGCATCGGTGGTACCAATGGCAGGAGTAAATGGACCTAGACATGCAAAGAAGCACACACTTCATGTATGAGGAAAGAAAATATCCAAATCTCACACACATAAGAGGAGCGGGAACAAAGTGTGTGGGACCTGTGGTGTTGAACTCCTGCACAGCTGTATGGATCCTCTCGGTGAGTTCATCAGAGGAGCTGAGCAAGTCGCTCTTGAAATTCTGCTTTTGCCCTTGCAGTATGACATCGCTGTCGACAAGAACCTGCTGGAACCAGTCCCACTTGGTGTTCAGTGATCCGCGCAGGTCCTGAACCTGAAGGAGCACGAAATCATAAACCACTGGAGAGAATTGTGCGGACGTACCAAATGACGGGCAACCCGTTTGATTTCTTGGCAGCCAGTTGCTAGAGCAGTGGTTCATAACCTTGATTTATACGTGAATTCATATTGCACATAGTGGTCCGACCACTTTCCTTTTTTGTTTGACAGTTAGTATGAAGGGATTACCTGCAGCCAATGATGGCCAAGTGGGACGTATTATCACAAATCATAGGAGTCACGCGCGTGTCTCGACCTTCGCCATTCGATCGAACCCAGGTTAAGAACCACTGTGCTAGAGCATTATCTTCCATCCCGTAGATGCTTACAGTCTGATCCAGAGGGAAACCATATTTGTCCAGAACAGCAAACTGGTCATAGATCAGAACAATGTCAGCCTCTGTCTTGGTCAAATTGTTCTGGAAGGACTCCAGGAGCCCCAAGCTCTCACTCAGCTGCGCCAGAGTCGTGTTGGGATCGCTCAACCTCAAAACACAGGCACAAAAAATGTCTAATCAAAACTCACCACACACACACAAAAAAAATCCCATTCCTCAGCTGTCACCCTTTTGATGACTCACCTCTTGGCATTCCGATTCATAGAGGCGTGCATATCCTTGAGGGCGCTGGCAGCGATGCGCACCAGGAGCTGCATGAACTTGGTTTGCCACTGGCTGCAATGCTGCACCAACGACGTCTTGAGGGGCGAGCAGTCCAGCACGATGAATTGGAAGTTTGTGACCGTCTCTTCCTGCTGGATACTTGTTTCGATTTCTGTGTACCTGAGGTCCATTGTGGTCTTTTAATGCTTTGGGACCAAATGACAAATTCATCAAATGGGAATGGGAATATGCCGGCAGTACCTGTGGATATCGGCATCAAAAGAAGCGACCGGTTGATTGAGCTTTTGGTAACGTTTTATGTAGGAATCTTTGTTGGTCTCCCAAATGTCCCTGTATTTGTCCCAGGTTGTTAAATATTCCCTTAGATGGCTGGCTGTGGCTGCCATCCCTGAACCAACTGCAGCCTGTATGCCTTTTATTTCCTCATCATTCTCTACAAGCATCAAGAAAAAGGACCAGTTAAAAAGACAGTTCACCAAAAGAACAAGTCTTGCAAAGGCGACGAGCAGATAATTAAGTTGGCCCAAACCGATGTTGACGTGTATGGGATTCTGGTGGGAGTGTTCGCAGGACAGCAGCTCAGGCAGTCGCTTGAATTTGGAGATGGTGCTGATTAGTTGAGGCAGGATATCCAAGATCTGACCCAGCTCTCGGAGAGACGGGGAGAACTCGACCTGTAAGTCAAGACACATGCTGTAAACACAACGAAACACAAACAAAAATGGACAATGGTGGCCCGTACCCTGAGTTCGGATTTGGGGTCTGCCTGGCGTAGTGACACCAGCATTCTAAACAAAGGGGTTGGCGAAGACTTGCGGTCTCCGTTAATGGCTTGTGCTAACTTCTGCATGGAGCGCTTAACGTTGTTGCGTAGGGCCTCCTCCAGCATTTGGTCCACTTTTAAAGTGTATCTGACCCAGTGCTCCTGGACCTACAGCGCCAGAGTGACATCATCATTCATGACACGTCACATCAAGTCTAAAATACATGTCTCGTATTGAAATACGGTGATGAGTGACGAGATATGCCTGCATAGACCTCAGGCCCATCTTTAGAGAAGGTGTTGTGGATGTCGGTCATGATGTCGACAATTTGCTGAAGAGCAGCGCGCAGTTGTTCGTGCTGTCGCTGCCGGTGAGTTCTCTGGTCGTTCTCAAACTCCCAATTTCTGACAAGGATAGCAAACAATGTAGACAGTCGAAAAAACATACTGATTTTCTGTGCATGATATGTAACGGGCATTTGAGGCGGTGGACCACAGTATTTTGTTGGCTCGATTGCAGTACCAGGTGGGCGTTAGTGGTGGCCCGCTCTGCGCTTCTGACATATGGTGTTCCACAGGGTTCTATTTTGGAACCACTGCTGTTTTCATTGTATTCGCTGCCCCTGGGTTTCTTCGTAAGAAAACATGGCATTTCCTTTCCATGCTATGCGGATAAAAAGTACTTTGTCAATAAGGCCACTTTCGTCCTGACTGGAGGAAATCAAGGCCTGGATGGCACTGAATTTCTTGAAAGTCAATGAAAAGAAAACAGAAGGTGACCCTAGTACAGTCCCAAACTTGAGTTGTATTTCCTCCCTGATGACTGCCAGAGGAAGCTTGAAGCACTGTCTATGGACTTTTAAAACTCATCTTAAAACATATTTGTATTCTATGGCTTTTGACTCAGCATGAGACTCTGTCTTGTTTCATGGTGTCTGCTGTATTTTGTGTTATTAATCTAATGATATTTATTTTTGTTATACCGGTTTTACTGCATGACTGATTTATACTCCATCTACAGCACTCTAAAAACAATTGGGTCAAAAATAACTCAAATTGGGTCAAGAATGGACAGATCAAGTTATTTAACCCCAAAAGTTGGGTCAAATAAATGACCCACAAACAATTGTTTTGTGGGCTACCCAACTTTTGGGGGTCATTGAATAACCCAATGAAATTGGGTCAAAAATGAACCGACTCAACGTTTTGAGTTATTTAACCCGAAAAGTTGGGTCAAATTAAATTAATAACCCATAAAGCAACCCAATTAAATTATAGGGTTTTTTATGGGTTAATCAATTGACTCATTTGACCCGTTGGGTCAGTCCCTTTATGAGCCAACTGTTTTTAGAGTGTACACTTTTCAAACTGCTGGCTCAAGAACAACCCAATTTGGGTCAAAATTGGAATGACTTGTTAACTTGGGTCAATTTCAACCAACTTTCTGAATTACTTTTTATAAAAATTTTGGGGTTCTTTTGTACCAAACAACCCAAAGTTGTGCCAAAGTGACCCAAGTTAGTGGGTCGGTCCAATTTTTGACCCAACTTTAGATTATTGTACTTTGTATGCAGCAATGGTTGTTTTAAAGTCCTTTATACGTCAATCAAGTTGAATTAAGGTGAGCACTCACCTGTACAGAGTTTTTCCATCCAGCCGAACCAGCAGTGTTTCGCTCATTTGGTGACAGAGGTTAGTGATGGTCAGATTGGATGATTTGTAACCGTCAACGATTACCTGCACCTGGAGCGGAAATAGGAAGAAAACTGCAATCAAGCACCTTCAACCAGTTGAACAATTAAAACAAGAATAGTTACAGAACACTGACCTTGGAAACGTGTACAAGGCAGTCCTTGACAAAAGTGTTTGAAGAAATTTTAAACATCCAGTAGAGTTTGGTGAAGCCTGGCTGGATCTTTTTATCAAGGACATGGATTTTCTTGGAAAACAGACCCAGCTCAATGGGAGAGAGCATGACGATGATCCTGAGACACACAAGTGAAACATGGTAGTTAGTAAATACAAAATGGAGCAGCTCCTTGGGGACAAGGACTTGCCGAAAGACATTCGGTGTCTGCTGACCGGTTGTAGTCCCGAGCCAAGTGCAGCGCTCTTTCCCGGAGGCATCGGAGACCTTCGCGATCCTGGTAAATCTCATTCACAAACTCTGGGATGTCAAAACCTTGCCGACTCCACAACTTGATCTCAGAAAAGAGGTTCAAGAGGTTGCTGAGTGAGAAGCAGCAACAATGGGAAGGGGGGAGACATCAGACTAGTGTTAGATTAGGCCTCAATGATTAGATAGGTGACTTGAGCTAGGCCTATCTATAACAATATAAGAGACCATTTTGAATAGATTAGACCTTCTTCCGCATCCAGCAGCTGTGCACTTGTTCTTTCTGGCATTCAGTAAATAGTTCAACTGAGAATATGCAGGCTCCTGGTTGTTATTATTAGTATAGCGAGCATTGGCGATAAAAAAGAACCGGTGAACGTTCTCATCAGAACCTTACACTAGAATGGAACTCATCAGATGACTTTTCAGTGGCCCACCTGTCAAAGTTAACCTCAATCCTGTTATCCTTGCCATGCAACAAAAGGGGCCGCTCCAGCTTCTTGACGTATTGCAGCTCCAGACCCTGGTGCCACTCTGCGAACTTCTGCGTCACCAATTCGTTCAGAGCCCGAATGGATTGATCGTAGATAACCACCACCTGCCGGCAGCTGTGTGAATCGGCCTGGATGGGGATCTTCTTGAGCACCTGATTGGGAAAAAGCAGGTGGGAGTCATACGAGGCGGGTGATCATGACATAAATGTGGTCGGGACTCACATCCATAAGGCTTTCCAAGTGGAACTTGAGGGCCCTCCCTCGGTGGGCTTTGCCTGCCAAAGGCGGCATATAGTCAGGGATCATCACCATCTTCTGATCAATTTGTTTCATGATCATACTGCTCTCCCGCTTGAAGATGCCGTAGATTGCATCCACCGTCTCGTCTATTTTGCTCCTGATAGACTGTGACATGCCGGCATGCAATGTTTTATTTAATTATATTGTGAGTAAATAAAAGCCCACTGAGGATATGTGTATCGTTATGGAAAACTCACCTTTCGAGCAGAAATAGGCTTAAAAATATCCATCAGCCGAAGACCTTCCTCCACAGAGTTCACCGTCTTGAACACCGAGGTGATCAGGTTTTGTAACATGATGTCCAGATCCTTTAAAAATGCACGGAACCTGAGCACAAACGCACACAAAACCCTGAGCGGACCCGCTTCCAAGGATTTTGGCTTCAAATCAAGATGGTCCTACCTAATGAATACACACACACTCGCACATACAAAAAAAAAAAAGGAGCGCAATGATGATGACATGTCAAATCGGTAAAATTACCGAATGAACAATACTGAACTCTCCAGAAAAAAAAAAAAAAAAAAGATGGTCCTACCTGTTGAACTCAATGTGCCACGCATTGTTCTCCACCTCTAGGATGCCTTGGTCTACGGAACGCAGGATCTGAAGGCCGTGCTGGAACTTGGTCTCGATCTTCACCAGGGAGAGGGTGAGTTCCGGGCCCTCGTAGCCGCTAAACAACGGCAACGGTCTCTGCTGGCCATCTTCCCAACGAGCAAACTGCTGCTGGGTGTTGCACACCTGGAATAAAAGCATGGCGAGGAAACGTATCGTTTACACGGATTCAAGGCGATGAATAAATGCAAAATTACCTCCAGCAAGTCTTTCATTCGTTGAATGCAGGCATCAACCGGGACAAAAATATTTGTTTGGTCCAGCATCCAGCCTTTTTTAGAATGCCTGATATGAAAAAAAGGGTGGAAATGTATTTCAGAAACAACACAAAAATTCCTGCTGGGCATAAATTTGATTGGCTTCTTCGTCTTACTCGTGGTGCACCTCAGAGATACGCGAGTACATGTTCTTCCAGGTCAGGCAGCACTGGATGCAGTCATTAAGGTATTTCTTGCTGGAGATCACGTAGCCCTCAAAGATCTTGTCCAGGGAGATGGTCTTGATGCACAGGCGGATTATCTCATAACTCATCTGCACACACACACGGCATAAGGTTTCATTTTGGGAGCTGGTTGAAATTATTCCACAGAACCAGTGATAAGAAGGTAATTCTACTTCTACTTTATAACAGTACATGTTAACCCTGAGAGCTAAAAAAAAGAAGTCAGGAGAAGGAGTCTTTTAATCACTCAAAAGAACGGCTCCACGCTGCAAAAAAATTGGAATAACTTGATCGTGACTTTTTCCTTCTACTCTCTAATGTGGCTACAACTTAACAGTGTATCGGACCGCAAGGAACCACACTGCCCCTAGGTGGCCAAATCGGGTACAACATGAACAGCGCTCCCAATAAAAGGCACACACATACAAAGGGAAGGCAGTATAAAATAAATTAAATAAAATCGATTTTGGGATATTTGAAATCGATTCTAAATCATACTATGAATGAGAATCGCAATTCTTATGAGAATTAAGTTTTTGGCACACCCCTAATTGATGCCATCTTCAGTTGACAGCAAGTGGCAAAATGGCCGCCACCTGAGATGGATTTTTCTGCTTAACTCATATTCCACTAACACAATATCAACCAGAATACCATATTTAGAATAGTGGCGCTGCATAGAACGTATTGTCAAAAAAAAAAAATGGCGGGGGTTAACTTCCCCTTTATATCATACACTAATAAACTTGACTGAACTACTTTTGAAATGATGCCAACGTACCTTAAGGAAGAGGCCCGTGATGCGCTCGTTAGTGTTGTAGTGGGTGGAGCTGGTCCAGATGATGCGAATGACATACAATATATGCTGCAGTTTGGGAGCGAGTTCGCTTATGTGGGTGTTACGCAATTCTTCACAGGGGCCTGCCAGCAAGGACAGGAAGGTCAGGTTGGACTGCGCCTCCAAAGACGAATCCTGGGCAACAAATGATTTAGGTTAGGATTGAGAGCTGCAAAAATCGACTCAGTGGAAAAATGGAGGACTCCACCTGTAGTTCACTGGCCAGTTTCAAGAAGCGCTTGACATAAAGCGAGTTTGCCAGACCAAGCATTTTCTGAATGTGCCTGACGCCTGGCGTCTGCAGCTGCTTGCTCATGTCTCTAAGCTTTTTGGAGTGCCTCTCCCAGTACGCGATCTCCTGGAGCGGGCCACTGTTGTCCCTCCTGGAGGTGTCTTGGACGTTCAGCAGCTCCTTGATCTGGTCCGACCAGTGGATTAAGACGGCTGAAAATGCGGAGGGGGAAAAATGTACGGTACATCCAAGTTGAGGTGTGATGATGTTTGTGAGGGGGTGTTACGCAAATCATTACATTCCATCCTCTGCACGAGTCGGGTGTCCTTGCTGCCTTCATCAGCGCTGTCATTCAGGCCTTCCATTGGGATGTACAGCACCGTCTTGCCTTCTTTCTTACTGACGTTGTCTGTTCAAACGGGATAGACAAGTTATTAAACATTGCACTCTTGAAATTCAAATCACTTTTTTTTTGTTTTAACTCTGCTTCTTTTCTGGAGCCCGGTAGGCCTTTTTTTGGGCAATTTTTTATTATTATTATTATTTGTTTATATTTTTATATAGTGTCTAAATAAGTTCAGTGCTTAAGAAGTACAGTCCACATCAATGCATATTATTTTTTCATGAAACATGAAAAGCTGAAGTGATTAATATACTGCTTGAGTTTGCTAAAAAAAAAAATACAACGATGACCTAAAAAAATAATTGCATATTAAATCGCAATATTGAGGAAAAAACAAAAAAACGCAATTTCATTTTTTTCTTTCCAGTCTAATATGATGGCCATTTGACCAAAATATTTTAAGTGTATAGATCTGACATTGCTATCTGTAATACTGATTAATATACTGCTTGAGTTTGCTAAAAAAAAAATACAAAGATGACCTAAAAAAAGTAATTACAAAATAAATCGCAATATTGAGGAAAAAACAAAAAAACGCAATTTCATTTTTTTCTTTCCAGTCTAATATGATGGCCATTTGACCAAAATATTTTAAGTGTATAGATCTGACATTGCTATCTGTAATACTGATTAATATACTGCTTGAGTTTGCTAAAAAAAAAAAATACAACGATGACCTAAAAAAATAATTGCATATTAAATCGCAATATTGAGAAAAAAACGCAATTAATTATTTTTCTTTCCAGTCTAATATGATGGCCATTTGACCAAAATATTTTAAGTGTATAGATCTGACATTGCTATCTGTAATACTGATTAATATACTGCTTGAGTTTGCTAAAAAAAAAATACAAAGATGACCTAAAAAAAATAATTACAAAATAAATCGCAATATTGAGGAAAAAACAAAAAAACGCAATTTCATTTTTTTCTTTCCAGTCTAATATGATGGCCATTTGACCAAAATATTTTAAGTGTATAGATCTGACATTGCTATCTGTAATACTGATTAATATACTGCTTGAGTTTGCTAAAAAAAAAATACAACGATGACCTAAAAAAATAATTGCATATTAAATCGCAATATTGAGAAAAAAACAAAAAAAAACGCAATTCAATTTTTTTCTTTCCAGTCTAATATGATGGCCATTTGACCAAAATATTTTAAGTGTATAGATCTGACATTGCTATCTGTAATATTGATTAATATACTGCTTGAGTTTGCTAAAAAAAAAAATACAAAGATGACCTAAAAAAATAATTGCATATTAAATCGCAATATTGAGAAAAAAAAAAAAAAAAACACAATTCAATTTTTTTCTTTCCAGTCTAATATGATGGCCATTTGACCAAAATATTTTAAGTGTATAGATCTGACATTGCTATCTGTAATACTGATTAATATACTGCTTGAGTTTGCTAAAAAAAAAAAAAAATACAAAGATGACCTAAAAAAAATAATTGCAAAATAAATCGCAATATTGAGGAAAAAACAAAAAAACCCAATTCAATTTTTTTCTTTCCAGTCTAATATGACGGCCATTTGAGCGTCCCCGTCCGTACCTGTGAGGATGGACAGATAGTTGTGCATGCCGTTGATGTAGTTGTCCTTGATTCCCGCTTCCCACTCGCTGCTGATGTCATTTTCGTCCGAATGCAAACTTGTCACAAAGTGCAGCAAGCTCTCGGTGGGGTCGCCCTGCACCGTGCTGTATTCCACCTCTTCATAGAAGTTCTCCGGGGTGATCTCGACTCCGGGCTCACGGATGAAATAGGCCAGCTGCTCCACCTCCTGAAATGAAAAAAAAACGGCTTTTTAGAACACATGTTCAAATGAAAAGCACAGTAAAAGTTCAGAGTGCAGTCATCAAGCGTACCTGCGTGGGAACGTTGTATTCCACCTGCAATGTCATATTTGCGTCCAAGTAGACCATCAACGTGGAAATAGAGGCGTCTTGAATGAAGTGCTCGAGTGACTTCACATTTTCCTCCAGCCACGATTCTTTGGTGACACCCGAAATATCCACACAACGGATGAACCTCTACCAGAAGGAATGAGGGGCTGATCAAAAATGTCATTTAGCAACAGAAAGGAAACAGGAGTTCAAAATAAACGGCTTGTTTTACCTCACAAACTTTCCTCAAGATCGCTAAAGGGTCTATTTGTGCAACGACTTCAACGACTTCAACGACTTCAACGTCATTGTCGTCGGTTTTCTCCTCGTCCTCGTTTTTGTTCTCTTCGTCATCAATGGTGTCTTCTTCGTTCTTGGTGTCCACGTTAGTGTCTTTACTGTCTTCTTCATTCTTGCTGTCGGTGTTTTCCTCACCGGTGCCTTCGTTGCCTTCGTCGTTGACAACAGTGTTTTCTTCGTTGGTGTCATCGGCGTTAGTCTCATCTTCCCTTTCTTGCGTGGGAACTGAATCTGTCACAGCAGAACGTACGGGTTAACGCATAATTCATGAGAGGGGAAGCCATTCATATTGAAGGGAGAAAAAAAACATGGTTTGATATGTCCTCATGTAACCTCTTATACAAGGATATGTTGTTGTCCTGAACTGTTGTACGAATCCAGGTGCCCAACAATTTGTAAATAAAAGGCGGGATCAGCCTGGGAACTCTTCCTTGTTTTTACTACAGTTTTCCCTGCTTTGCAAAACATGTTTTCGAAAGTGTCTGAGAAAGGGCTTGGCTTGCCCGGTTTCCCACGCTTACGAATAAAAGACGGAGCGCACGGTCCGGACAGAGTCAGCTGTGGAACACGTACGATCGCCCAGCCGTTTTGCAGCTCGTTCTACCCGGACCGTAGGCTCTCCGGTCTAGTGTGAACGTAAGCGCTGATGATGATCATATTATGCTGCTTAACGTTGTAGTGTATTGATTGCTGTTTGCGGGGAATAAAAGACACCATTATTCTAGCAAATCGAGTTGTGATTATTGCTGTTTGCAGGGAATAAAAGGTACAGTCATTCTAGCAAAGCAAGTTGTGAATATTGCTGTTTGCGGGGAATAAAAGGTGCAATCATTCTAGCAAAGCACAGGTGTCGATTACTGTTTGCGGGGGATAAAACGTACGATTATTCTAGCACAGTATAAAAATGTTGATTGCTGTTTGCGGGGAATAAAATGCACAGTTATTCTAGCAAAGCATATCAGTCTCTGTGTATTCATTGTTGCCGCCGACCACTCACGATCCTGCATAAAAATATAAAAGGTGAAGTAGTGTTTTCCACAAAACACATATGAATAGAGAAAACACAAATTAAACATGATGATAAAACTAGAAGCAGACTTGTATGATATTTGGAGTGACGCATTTTGAGGTACTAACCAGCTTCTTTGTCATCATTGGCGCCATCGTTGTTTTCGATGTTTTCGATGTTTTCGATGTTTTCATTGGTGTTACTCTCATCTTCCTTTTCCTGAGTGCTATCTAAGCAGTCACAGGAGAACACAAGGGACATTAATCAGAGCCACTTGAAAGAAAAGAGAAAACACATGTGACATAAGGACGTCGCTAGGCGCACGCTTCCATGTTATCTAGAAATGACTTGATGCAATTTACCAGCATTTTTGTAGCCATCTTCACTCTCAAGGGTCTCTGTGGAACCCTGGCTTGGCGTCTCCATCTCTCAGCATTTACACGGAATTTCAATTCGTCAAAACACGGGCAGCAAACGCCTCAGAGACATTGAGAAACTACAATAAAATGAGAGAAAAACATTCATTTAAACTCGCACTCAAGCGGGACTTGAAAAAGTTTTCGAGCCCCGCGGGACAACAGGCGCGTCAACGTCACCATAGTAACCACCATATTAAACAAGACGACTTTAAGTTGTGGAGCTCCCATTTACACGCTAGTGTTTTTATTCAATTGAAAATTTGACATTTGAAATGATTTTTTTTACAGCAATAGAGGCTCATTTTCATGGCAAACGTACAAAACCAAAGCGTGCACAACAACTACGTGGCGAAAAACAACAATTTCCCAAACATACCTTTCTAGGAAGTTTCCCTTCTACTTTCTCAGTTTACATTGCAAAAACGTTTCTTTGCAGGCGTCGAATAAAACATCCTGCCTTCAAATTGACACAGTTAATCGCCGTAATATTTGCAGGTGCAGGGAAAACTTCATGCGAGTCACCGGGCTCATCATTGACGTCATAAACATGTGCCGTCATTTGAAGACATCACCTAATCCTGACAACATGTAGCCAACACGAATTTACATAATGTAATGTATGTAGCCAAGTGTTTTCAGATACATTTGCACGTTTTTAAATTGCGGTGTTAGATTTATTTAGAATAATCATTATAACAAATTCGAATTACTTTATATTTAGTAAGTTAAAGTTAATTGACTCTTTGAGCCATTTTCAGCTGTAAAAAGTTAATATTTTGTCCAGAATTTATTTGATTTTCATATACAATTTTTTTTTTCACAGTGTCACACAAACACGCACACATACAAACATGGTCTCACAGGCGGGGAAGCGAACCCACGCCAAACTGCATTCATATACAATTAATACCTTTAAAAACACGTTTCCACTTGCTGTCGACTGATGATGACATCACCTGTGCTAAGGAAATAGGTAACGACCGGTAACGACCAATCACGGCTCACCTGTTTTCTGGGTTCTGGCAGCAAACTGAACCACGGTTGGTGGTTATGTGCATAGAGGATGTCATCTTCAGTCGACAGCAAGTGGCAAAATTAAGTTTTTAAAGGAATTAATTGTTCATGAAAAATAATAAAGTTATCACATTAATTATAGACAAACTGTTATTTTCTTGCTTTTTCAAATGGCTCAATGAGTCAAGTATCCCTTTAGCATTTGCTGACAAAAAGCACACTGTAAAAGGGAGTGGGAAATTTATGGACAGAAAAATGCAACATAAATGCACAACAGTAAAAATAGCATTACTTTATTGAAGCGCTCAACTGCTTGGTTATAGCAAAACAGTTTTATTTGACATTTCCTCTCCGCTACATCATCTCTTGAATATTTCCAGATTTTGTTCTACTGCTTTTCATGCACTATAAGCCTCATGAGCATCACCCGTTCTTAAGAAGGGATCACGTCAGATGTATATTACAGATCTAAAAGAAAAATGCAAAAATGAATGCACAGAAGTCAAAGCAGAACGAGTTTATTGAGTACCGTTTCATTAAAAACAGCATTCCCTTCCTCGCTAAACCCTGCACATTAATCATAATTCTGTGATATATGCAGATGTGTGCAGTTCGTGAGGTGACAACAGCAAGTTGGAGCAGAATTTGCATGTTCTATAAGGCAAAGGCGTTACAGCCATCAGTGGTAAACCCAACACGCAGAAAAGTACTGAGAACATAATCAGCTATATCAGTTTATTAAATGCGTCATAAATGAAGATTACACTAAACAATCCATTTCAGAGTATTACAAATAAAACAAGTTTGTCACATTAGTCCCTTTCTACAGCTTAAATAATGTTCAGGAAAGTTGATGGTAGATTGAAGAGTGACATCCTGAGGATATTTGGTTAATCGGCGGGAATGAGATGAGGCGCTTGTGGCGTTTGTTTGAAAAGGCCCCTTTGACTCAAAAATGTGATTTCTGTGGCTTGAAAGTCAACGTGCAGGTTTCAAACAACAACAGACAATCTGATGTCCTTACAAATAAATACATTGAAGATGAACCTCATGACCAGCACCAACGGATGATGGGGCGTCTGCTGCATTGCTTGGCGATCCAAAAGACACAATCGGACAAACCGATGAAGTGTTTAGAAACCGAGCGGGTGAGGGGCGACCGTTCCCCCGTTCTCCACCACTGCTGCGGAAATGGCCTGAAAGTTATTATAAAGTTGCCTGGACTGGCTGGAGCGCAGCGCCTGAATGTCCCGCATGAGTCTCCCGTGAGCCTGCGGGACCAAGGGAGCATCAGCAAAGCGCACGCGCTGCATTTAGAGTCAACGTATTTGACGTGTTTCGGATAAAAGCTTACCTCCACACACCAAGTCTCGCACAGAACTTTCTCATGTTGGGCCGAGGGGTGGCCCTGACTCAGGGAGCGGGACGCCCTGCCGAGGACAAAAATTTCATTAGGCTATGTAGATATACTTCAGGAAAAAAAAAATAATAATAAAAAAATATTTAAAATAATTAATTAATTAATTAAAAAAAAAAAAGGCTATACAGATACTTGGAGGTGGTTAGTAGACAAACAAAAAAAGTCAACATGTACCTTGAGAGGACAACAATCATGGTGTAAATGTCAATGGCACAGTCGGCCACTCTCATCAACACAAACTGCTCATCTGCAACAGGAAAGTATTATTGATGTCCTCCTTTGTTCGCAAACACACTCTACAATGAGATCTATCAAGAGTTTTTGCAAGCCCACTCACCAATAATCTTCTTGCCATGTTTAATAAGAAGCTCCTCGATAGCCACGCCAAATTGTTCGATGGCTTTCACGGCCTGCGTGACAAAAAAAAAAAAAAAATGATGAGAGGGCAAAAAAATTAAACGGGGATTCCAGTAACTAAGCCATGATAACACACCATTTGGCCACTTTGAGCCAGCTCAGGGTGGACATTTCCTTGAAGTGTCAATCCAGTGCTCATGCCTGCCTTCCTAAAAACGAGCCAGCAAAGCCAGTTTCACTCAAACAAGAAGCGCTCAAGTACAGTACGGCAAAAGTACTGACGTGTTACCTCTTTGCTCTTTTGGTGAGTTCTTCCGCCAGGAGCCCAGCGTTGCCGAGTGGGTTCTTCATGGCTTTTTGTAAGCTCTTCAACTGGTTGCCCGCATTCTGAGGAGGAGGGTCAACGACGTCAAAGATAGCGCAAGACAAAAGTGCACGTGAATATTCACCTGGAAGCCGTTGAGGGCCACGAAAAGCCTGAGGATGTCATTGGTGCCCTCAAAGATGCGGAAAATTCTCAGATCCCTCATCACCCTCTCGACTCCGGCATCCTGTAAAAAAAAAAAAAAAAAACATTGCCCCTCATCAGTGTGCATTCTTTTCTTTGACTTTCTCGGAGAATATGGAGCGATCCCTCACTTTCATGAATCCCATGCCGCCCATAACTTGAATGCACTCGTCCGTCACGCTCCACGCAGCTTCCTGTCAGAAAGACGAAGATGCAGTTGAGCTCCGGCCACATAGCAATCGGCCGACTTCCAAACGTAAAAAAAAAAAAAAAAAGATTCTCACGGAAGCGAAGATCTTGCTGATGGCCGCCTCGATCTGGAACTCGGTTGCTCCGCTGTCCATGTTGCCGCTGATCATGTAGGCCAGAGACTGCGGGAAGTGCAAAGAAGCCATCAGCGCCGATGGATGGCGAGGCTGTTCACGTTTGATGAACGTCTACCGACCTCGGTGACGTACTGTAGCATGGCCATGCGGGCCAGCTTCTCCTGGATGGCGCCATAGGTGTGGATCTTGCTGCCAAATTGGGTCCGGTTGCTTGCATGGTCCACCTGATGAAAAGGAGAAAACCGTGACAGTTATGGACAACATGGCGACTGCTCTCCAAAAATCAGGGATGTGATTTGACCAAAGTGAAATTATCTGAAAATTTAGCCAGGGGTCTGGGGCTCATGGGTTTTCCGTGTTTTTAAGTACTTTCAATGCACTCACATGACAAAGAAATAGACAAAACAACAGCATAAATTTTCAATGTATATCGAACTATCCCATATAAAATGGCAGTTTTAGTCAACTCAAAATCAGTCACATTCAAAAACATTGGACTGTCTTTGCTTTTAAAAACTATCACTGAGAATATCATCATATCTAACTAATGTGATTACTAAGTTAACACATAAATAATGTTGAAGAGTTCAAATTTCATGAACAAATAATTGTATCATGACCAAATGAAAAGTAACTCATATTAGAGCATACCACAAATGTCTTTGTTATAGCAGAAGATGTTATCTGTCGGAGTCATGTGCATACACAATGAAATACAAAAAAAATAAAAAATAAATGGATTTTTTTGGGGGGGGGGGGGGGGGGGATAAAAAAGCGGGATTCCGCGAATTAGCGGAAAAATCACATCCCTGAAAAATAGAACCTACCGCTTTGTTGATGGCTCCTTTCATGGTGCCGGAGAGAGCGGCCGCCATGCCGAATCGGCCGTTGTTGAGGATGTTCATCGCCACCTTGAAGCCGCCTCCCACCTCACCCAGCACGCAGTCAGCTGGCACGCGGACGTTATCGAAGTAAACCTCGGCCGTGTTGGAGGCTTTGATGCCCATCTTCTTCTCTGGTGGCCCGCTGGGATTTGGAAAAAAAAGGGTTGATGAACAAAGAGAGCTTCCAGTAATAAATATGGCATAATTGTGCAGATTTCTGGAGGGGAAAAAAAAGCGGTTATTCTCACTGTGTCACTCCACCAAAGCTCTTCTCCACAACCAAAGCTGTGATCTTGTCCTTCATTTCTCCTGTCTTAGGATCCTTCATTGGTGTCTTGGCAAACACGGTGAAGATCTCAGCCAGACCGCCATTACTGAAAGGAGCAGGTGATCACATTGCGATGCTTGGCCGATTTGTGCCGCAATTAGGGGTGTCAGGCGAAAATTTGTCATCGTAATTAATCATATGACTTCAATAGTTAACTCACGATTAATCACACTTTTTTTTTTATCTATTCTAAATGCATAATAAAATATTGTTTTCTAAGTTTTCATACTCATGTTAACATAAAAGTGGGAAAAAAAGTCATTGATACAGTAATTTCATAATAATTCATAAAATTGAGTTAAAATTAAAAAGCTGTACTGTACTGTAAAAACAAGTGTGATATTGATTTGCGTTAAGGTAATTCTTCTGCCACTAGATGGCATAATTGCATTTGAAAGACATTGGTAACAGGTCAGTGCAATTTTCTTTTCATATTAAGAGCTATCTAATCTTTAACAAAGTTACATGTGAAATTATGTATTTCAAAAATTGTAAAATACAACTTGACTCCACTCTCCACAATTATATGCATTATTATAATAAAATGTATTACTGCTAAATGTTGACGTGGACTAGAATTACCCCAGAACAAACTTTCCAAGTAAGGGGCGGTTCATTAATCGCGCGTTTAAAAAAATTAGTGGTGTTAAAGGAACTTTAAATTGACTCAAAATGAACGCACTCATTTTGACACCCCTACCTGCAATATATACAGTTGAGTTGATTGATGGTAGTCGGCATTCTAACTGCATGATATGCAATGCCAAGTTGAGCAATTCTAGTTCAGTACAACTATGTTTCCTTTTTGAGTGCATGTATGTCAAAATATTAGGAATATTTTGGACAATAAAGTTTTCATTTGCGGTACTCTACCTGGGCTATTTATTAGGAGATGTGCTAAGTGAAGACAAGTATCTGCTGCAAGCAAATGTCTTAACAGGGTGATAAAGATCCTCTAGTGGCAAATATGCGTCTTCTGTGGTCTCACCTTATCCAGATTTTGCTTCCATTGAGGGTAAAATACTGTCCGCAGGGGGACTGCACAGCTGTGGTTTTGATGGAAGCAGCATCAGACCCGCTGGCTGGTTCAGTCAGGCAAAAGGCAGCAATGTGCTCACCTGGACATACAAAAAACACAAATCGCTTGTCTCTGTCCTTCACGACATACAAAGCACTGTGTGAGTGAGCTACCTGATGCAAGTTTCGGTAGGTATTTCTCTTTTTGTGCCGGATTGCCGAAAAGCAAAATGCCCTTGAAGCCAATAGACTGGTGGGCACCCAGCGTGATGCCAACACCGAGATCATGGGTGCCGACGATCTCCACTAGCCGGGCATACTGAGGAGAGACGGATGAGGTCGTTACCCATTGTGTAAAATCCGTTCACGCTGATTCCATACAAATGGACGCACCTGTGTGTTGGTGAGGCCCAGGCCACCCAGGTCGGCCGGCACCTGCAGGCCAAAGGCGCCCATCTCTTTCAAGCCCTCCATTGTATGGTCCTCGACTTTCTCCAGCGCATCGTTTTTGGCCGGATCGTTCACCTCCTGCACACAGGAAGTGAGTCACGAGGGGAATGAGAAAAAAATAAAACAATCAGCCAGAGCGGTTTCAAATTTACCTCAAAAAACTTGCCCACAGGCGGCACAAGCTCTCGGAGGAACTGCTCCTGCTCTTCGTTCAAGACTAAACACACAAGAGAAATTGCTCATCAAGGTTGTTTGTAAATTTAAATAGCATCTCCTTGAAATGTTTGGTTTACCGGAAGGGTAGGGAAACACTTGAGGGGTGGCAATCTGCCCCTTGAAAATGTTGACAGCAAAAGATTTGGACTCCTGAGGGATATTAAGCAGCTCAGTCAACAACAGCAGTTAAACGCACTATCGATACCCGTGTTACAATATTTTGGGAAGCAACATACTGCTGCACTCGTCTTCTTCTCCACCACAGCGGCGGCATCCGTTCCGACTGCTGCTGGCTTCTCCAACACTGCCTGTATTAAGAGGGATATTGCTGAAGTCCATCAAGGGAGTAACATTGCTGATATTTTTGTAACAATTCACATTATTTTCTGAATTATATTTTTGCATTTAAGTGACACAAGTACCGTGTAGTTGAGCGTTCTGGTATAAAGAAATGTGTGACTTTGTGTCACAGGCCATAAATAGGTGAAAGTTTAGTGCAAGGACATATCAGCTATGGTAACCTCAATCTCAAAGTGTCTATATAACATAGCTATACATTTTATATACATAAAAAATAAAAACAATTCTAGCACGATTGTGGTAACTACTAAAAGCATAACTACTTCCTGTTTGGGTGCTGGTCAGGACAGCTAGTGTCACCTTAAATGTGGATAACGTGATCAGTGAACTTTCACCTACTTGCTCTGGAATGGGGTGATTGTGTTATATCACCATCAGTACCAAAGCATTACGTCAAAACTGATGTGCAAGGTTTGCAAGTAACAATGTATTTCAAAAATGGACGCATATAAATAGTGATTAAGGCATTCTATTCTGTGACATACCTGTGTAGCTTGACTAGCATAGAGGCGTGCGCTGTTCACGGCCACGATAGCCTGGCGTTGAACCCTGAATTACACGAACGGATTTTGGTACAGTATTTATATGTTATGAAGACACAAAGGATGAATATAAAATTCCAAGAATATATTTACAGGTCTTGATTGTAAACATTAACGCTACAAACCCAGTGAGTCCGGGTGCGCTCCGCAGAATGGCACCACAAAGCGCAGAAGACTGGCCCACTTTAAGAAGCAGCATTATTTTTCCGTGAACTAAGAGTACATGTCAAAAAGAATGCTCAGTAAAACAACAGAACAGACTTAAATGCTTAGCTAACCGTTAGCATCGCGTTTACACCGGCTGCCAAACGTTACGTCACGATCGTCCCGACTAGTTATGTTTGAGTAGTTCTGTACTTAATACACGATTAAAGTCAATTGGATAACACAAATCATATTTATATAATATAACATACCCGTGTAGGATATAATCAGCGCCGAAACAGACCAGTCTTGGAAAAGTGACAAGAGTGTTTTTTTCTTCTTCTCCTACCCTTGACCGGGTTACCCGGATAATGACTGACTCCTTGCGGTGCATGACGGGACATGTAGTTTTAGGGGTCAGACCTGTATATCTGTAACCCGATTCATGAGAATTCAAATTTTCCCCCACCATTGTTATTGTGCAAATATTGACATTTGTTGATTATCTTATTGCAAATCTTGTTTCTAATAGCAATCTGAACATTTTTACTAAAAAATAATTCAATTAAATAAATAAATGTCATAATATTATTCAGTGTTTGCAGAACAGCTTTTGCTTCTGCCTGAACTCTTTCGGTTGTATATTTATATATGAAATTAGTTTATTTGTTTTTAACATGTTGAATTTTTAATTTGCCAATGAACCGGATAAAAGTGTGTTTGCTTTTGGGAAAGAAAAAAACCCACAATGTATATATATGATCATTTTAAATGTGCATAAAATCACACATCCATCTGGAAATATTGACCTCAACTGACTCATAGCACCATATAAATTAAAGTGGAACCCTTTCTAAAATATGATGCAATTATCCTCCTTCCTTGTAAGCCTACATTAAAATACTGTGCACACAAACTGTGGAAGTACATAAATAAATAATAAATAAATAAACTAAAAGGGTTCCACAAACTAACCTCTTTTAAACTGAAGCTGTTGACTGACATTTTGCAATGCTCAGTGACATGTCTTAAAATAATGACTGAGGCTTAGTTGGCTCCTAAAACTTGACGTCATTTAACCTCCACAAGTGCATCAATATCAGGCTTCAAATCCTAAGTAGCAGCCAATTTCAGAATGCCAGAAGTGGTCCTCGAAGCGCTTTAGATGATGGATGGATGGATGGATGGTCAGAGGTTATCAGTGCGCCCTCTAGTGGACAAATGAAGTTGTGTTCTATCCCCTCATGGTTATGGTCATGGTTGTGGCCGGCAGGCCATGTTTGCCAACACTGCTATAGACTTAGAGACTATACATGTATTTAAAATCAAATGTCTCAAAAAATTGTCTACTGTGTGATACACATCTTTGGTTTGTTTTTCCAACCTCCTATTAAAAAAAAACGTGGTGGCTTTAGGTTTGTGATTTTAAATGTTCTATAGGTTACCTATTAAGTTGTAAAAGTCTTACATTTATGGATATCAAGTCACAGTTACATATTACAAAGTATGTCAATGTTGCACAATGGCATTGGTCTTAATGGTTTTGTACGGTGAATAAATATAAAATATGTGATAAATGAAATATTAAGCGAGATGTTACTTCCTTTGACTAGCCCTAAAGGTAATTATTGTGTCTTTTAAAAAATATACTATAGATTTTATTTTACTTTTAACAGCCAGTACAAGCACCTGTGAACTGTGCCAGTGTTCACATGAAGTGCCAAGTGCCAAGTCATGCCGCAAGTTACATAACAAGCAAGCAGCGCCACTCGTGGCCCGCGCTAATCAACACACTGAGCCTCAGAATTGTGCATAAAATGTGTCATGTGAACTTGAAGTCGCCCACATACAAATACACACACACACACACACAAAAACATAATTCTGCCTACTTGTCAATGTCCCTTCAGTTTGTTGTTGGACCTTTGAACTTTGAGAAGTAGTTCAAAAAAGGAAGCGCAAGCCAGATGTGTCATTAAATAAAAATATTTTGTTGTCGGTGTTCACCTCAGTGGCTACTGGCTGTCTGTTGGCTTGCTATGTAGACGCGAAATATTACATGGGCGCCATAAAATCCTTGAAGGCAGGCGGCTTACTTCGACCCAATAAGCTCAATTACATAACTCTTCTACAGTCACCAGGCACTTTCTGTATGTGCAATTTTAATGGATCACCTTGTCCTTGCTCAGGTCTCACCATCCACACGTCCGCATTTCATCAGGCCACATGTTATAACAACACTCCATGTCACCATGTCACTCATTCCCCGGACTGGCAATGGGCAATTCCGAGCTTATGACACAAGTCAAAATGGTGTTTTGACTCAGTGAAAGGAATCTCTCTGCTCATTGAAAAGAACTGGACTTTAGATCAATCACATTTTATATGTGAGGATTATTTTGATTTTAAAATGTGATGAAATATCATTTGACTACTACAGTATATCATTTTGCATGCATACAATGCGCCATTTGTTGCTATTGCCAAAAAGCTGCCCAAACCACTCATTTCAGGCCAACATAACCACAGCATTCTAACGATTGCAGACGATTAGAAGCGGCATGGAGACAATTGGATGCAACGTAGAGACAATTGGCCACGCGTGATGTGGAGACAACCAGATGTGGCGCAGGCCTCGTAAGGCATGAAGGTCACGGTGACTGTCTGTCTCGTGGGGTCTCCTACGTCAAACACCCGCTTCATCGATCGGCTTCGCACATTCTGTTTGATGACATGGAATGCGATGACTGACCTGGTTCACGTGTTTCTTTGGGAAAAAAAAGCTGTTTTGAACTTGAATGGCCTTTGTTTAGCTTCCTATCTGGGGCCTCTGTGCCCTTTTCCATCGAAACGTAATTGGTGACTCCTAGCATAGACAAACATATACTGTAGGCCAAGGTGTGTACACTCCTGACATGTTGATGTTGCCTTCTGTTATGACAAAAACATCAACCAAGAGGACAGCCTGTAGGGAGATAACGTGTCTGGGAACATTCAAGGTTGACTTTGTGGAACCGGTAAAGATTTTATTTGTCTTTTATGACATACTGGATTTTAAGCCATCAAACACATAGACACATTGTAAACAGGGTGAAAAGTACAAAGTGACATAATGTGTCTGGTTGTGTGGGTGGATGTGTGAGTGAAATGCATGGCCTTGGGTGTTTTTAAAAGGATGTATGTTTCTTTAATGTCACAACACATACAAAGATAATGGCAACTGGTAATGACGAATTATTAATTCAGGATGTCATAAAATATCTTTTTTTTTTTTAAAGGGGGCGGTTCGGGGGCGGGTGAACAAGTGTCATTTGGACCAATTAGAGTGTTCCTTGCGCATGCGTCATTCGGAAATGTGGCTGCCTTATAAATTGCGCCCATTCGCTAAAAACGCAAGAGACAACATAGCGCGCGCAACGTGAAGTCACTTTTTTTTTCTCATCCGCCTGCTTCTTGAGAGTACATCGCCATCATGTTTCCTCAAGGTAACCAGTGGTAAGTCATTGATAAATATATCCCTCCGTTTTTTTAAAGGCTTTTATTTGCACGACAATGTAGTATATCTACTTAATTACACATTTCAATAAACCTTCAATACGAAACGTGACGGACAGACAGACAGACAAGACAGTGTTTTGACAGTCGAAGTTGTCTGGAAGTTTTGCTCTGACCTACCGATATAGGATGGAAAACGTTGATGTCCTCTCGCTGGAATTTTGAGGATGGATTTGGAATCTTATTGGTTAAAGAAGAAGTGGGCTAATAGAGTTACTTTGACCAATGCTACTGAGGGAGAAATTTTCAACATAGATTTGTACTGGAAGCAATGCAACTGCAGCAACCAAGAAAAAAAGCCACAAAATGAATAGAAT
Organism: Vanacampus margaritifer; assembly: GCF_051991255.1. NCBI lineage: Eukaryota > Metazoa > Chordata > Actinopteri > Syngnathiformes > Syngnathidae > Vanacampus > Vanacampus margaritifer. Next base: position 18,468,478 of record NC_135446.1, read on the forward strand.
CAATAGACTGTTGGGCATAAATGAACAATGTCATGCATATACTGTGGATGCATTTGTTGGTCATTGTTTTAGCTAACATTATGTAGTTGGAGATGCTTGTTTTGAACTTTCTTTTTTCACTCGTATTAATAAATTCAAGTACAAAACTGATTATAATAATAGAGAGAGAACAGGAAGTTATGTGTGGCATTTTTTTTTGATGATGCAGCTGCTATACCTACGAGGACTGCAAGGCCACAGCTGACTGGCTACTTGCTCAGACTGACGTGCGGCCTTCCGTCGGCATCGTGTGCGGATCAGGCCTCGGTGGGCTGGTGGAAATGTTGAAGGACCAGGTGGCGTTCAACTACAGGGACATTCCAAACTTCCCGCAGAGCACGGGTGAGTCCACCACAAAAAAAATCCCGCTGGAAGTTTGGCTGATTTATTATTTGGTCCCGTACAGTGCAAGGACACGCTGGACGGCTCGTTTTTGGAACACTGAAGGGGCGGTCATGTGTGTGCATGCAGGGCCGCTCTCACCTGTATGAGGGTTACCCAATCCAGAAGGTTGGTTGGTAGGCTATATAACGTACTGTCATGCCAGTGCCCCGCCGGGGCTAACCACATTGTGTACATTTGTTATGTTCAGATCACACTGCCTATGCGCATCTTTAAGTTGCTGGGCGTGGACACGGTGATACTGACCAACGCGGCGGGCGGTCTCAATCAGGACTTCAAGGTGGGAGACATCATGATCATGAAAGACCACATCAACATGCCAGGCTTCGCTGGGAACAACCCACTGGTCGGACCCAACGACGATAGGTAGGACACCGACCACGGGCAAAGCTTGAAAATCAGCACGGTGGTTAATTAAGCGTGGCATCTGCAACGCAGGTTTGGCGTGCGCTTCCCGTGCATGTCTGACGCGTACGACCGAGACCTTCGGCAGCTGGCCATGGACGTGGGGCAGGAACTGGGCTTCGGGCACTTCCTGAGGGAGGGCGTCTATTGCGTGCAGTGTGGGCCGTCATTTGAGACCATCGCTGAGTGCAGGATGCTCAACAAACTCGGTGCTGATGCTGTTGGTGAGTTGCGCTAGTTAACCAGTTAGCAAGTGAGTCTAAAGTCTCCTGAAACTTCAAACTAAAATACTGTGCCAAAGTCATTCAATTCAAGTCATTTAATCTACATCTCGAAAAGTCCAATTTAATGGGTAACTAAACCCTTTTAAAAAAAATATATATATATATATATATATATATATATATCCATCCATTTTTTTGACCGCTTGGATTAGGGCCAGTGAAGAGAGAAAAAAAAAAGGTTGGCAGGAGTTTCACTTCATTCTTAGAATTCCCACTTTAACCTCAAAATCCTGACTTTAATCACAGAATTCTGACTTTAAAGTGAGAACTTTAAAGTCAAAATTCTGACTTTAAAGTAATCTTAGAATTCTTTCTTTGTCTCAGAATTTTGACATTTAAAGTCAGCATTCTCACTTTTAAGTGAGAATTCTGAGATAAATCAGTCTGAAGGTCAAAATTGTGAGATTAAAGTGGGAATTCTCACTTTAAAGTAAAGTGAGAATCCTGACTTTATTCTCACAATTCTGACTTTTTATTGTCAGCATTGTGACCTCAAAGTCAGAATTCTGAGATTAAAGTTAGAATTCTGACTTTGACTTTGTCAGAATTCTGAGATTAAAGTGGGAATTCTCAGATTAAAGTCAGAATTCTCACTTTAAAGTCAGAATTCTCACTTTAAAGCCAGAGTTCTGACAATAAAGTGAGAAACCTGCCAACCTTTCTTTCTCTCTCTTCACTGGCCCTAATTCTCTTCCGTAGAAACCAAAACACCTTGTTTTATAATAGTTTCCCTTTAAGTCTGACATGAGTCAAGGCGCACGACTCTCCTTCTGAGCCGATGTCGCCCTTTCCAACGGCAGGCATGAGCACGGTCCACGAGGTGATCGTGGCTCGCCACTGCGGCATGCGCGTCTTCGCCCTGTCGCTGATCACCAACCAGGCGGTGATGGACTACGACAGTGAGGAGAAGGCCAACCACGAGGAGGTCCTCCAGACAGGCAAGCAGAGGGCGGAGCAACTGGAGCGGCTCATCTTCACCATGGTGACCAGGATGGAGCACAACAACAACGACGCCTGAGCCGTCTTGTCTTGTTCCTTGTCAAACTTGTGTTCGGTTCCATTCCAAGCTCTAACATTCTGTTCCTCCTGGTTATATTATTTGTATGTTTGCAGTTAATCAACATGTACAAGTGTGATTGAAGTCAGCCTGTTTTTTTCTATTGTTAATAAAGCTTATTTATTACGACACTCTGTGACATTGATTGGCTTTTACAATGCGTGCACTGTAAACAGGAAGTTCTTCTTAAGAGTTACAAAAGTGTTATTCTGTTCCATCATTAAAAAACAGACGCATGCACAGCATCATAAGTGCTCCAAAAATGGCAACCGGTTTGGCACAAGAAGCATAGATCAAAGATTGTCTACGGCTAGGCTTCAAGCACATTGGCGCCAATGTTAAAAAAGGTGAATAATGGCATGGTCCACACAAGATGGTGGTGAGGTTACAAAAGGCTAAACTAAAATCCGCCATGGCACGGGTGTCAAACTCAAGGCCTGCGGGCCAGGTACGCTCGACGCTTCACTTTATGTGGCCCACTAAAAGCAAATAGTGTATCTTTCTGGTAAAATGGGTTTGTTCTTTCATTTTGGCAGAAAGTCTATGCTAAAATTGCCCTTTTTCTTCACCTGTAACATATTGCAAGCATATTCACATGATCCCTTCTTAAAATAAATTGAACTAAAGTTGTACATGTCAATATTCGCATGCCGCAATATTCTGATTATTCTTAATCCTAATTCAATTTGTTGTTAGCAATATTAAATGGTGGGGTCTTAAGTTTTGACCTTTTCTGTTTGCAACAATTCAAAACGGACTCCTCCCATGTGTGTGTATGTAGTCATGTAATGAGGTGATGATACATTTAAATGGGTTTCACAGTTGTAAAAGCCCAAAAGGGAACCCATTACTGCGATGTGGCCCCTGACAAAAAAAAAAGTTTGACCCCCCCCTGCTACTTGGCAATTATTTACGTTCTCAGCAACATCCCAGCACGACGCAATGCGGTAATCAGGTCACGGCGTCTGAAGGCACCAGACACGCCGTCCACTGGCGTCTAGGCGAACATGGTGAGGGAGAGCCACTGCAAGAAACAGGAAGTGGTGACAAATGAGGAAGTGTTCAAACAGCTAGAACATTTCCTGTTACCTGTGAGAAGTTGAGCACCATGACGCCATCTGCATCCGTGTCCATGATCTTGAACGTTTCTGTCGAAACGAGCGTGGCAAGGTTAGTGCGAGGTGGCGGGCCTAAGTGGGCGGAGTCACGGACAACACTCACTGAACATGGACTCCAGGCGGACCAGACATGTGACGAAATTGTCAAAGTCGACGGCCATGTCTTCCTCCGTGTATCGCAGGATGATGAGCTGGAACAGGTGATTGGTCAGCTTGAAGCCTGCGGAAGGGGGTACATTTAGCGCGCGGCGATGAGTAAGGTTGCGCACGCATGGCGATGCAGCGCACCTGCGGACTCCAGCGCCATCCTCATCTCATAGGAGCTCATGGTTCCCGACTTGTCTAGGTCATAGTTCCTGAATATGGTCTGTTTAAGAGCAGGAGAGTTCATGTGATTCCAGAATGGCCTGTGCGTATTTGTGTGTGAGAAAATGTTACCAGGTAGCGTTTAATCTTCTCCCAAAGTACGTGGAACTCAACCAGGCCCAGTTTCCCACTGCCGTCCGTCTGCGGGGACGTTGAGGAAAACCAATGAGGAGACTTGAGTCACATGACTTGACTTCAAAACCAAAAAAAGAAGACCGAAGAGTCCCCAGCAAAAACGGCAGCAAGGATACATCCATGAGGTTGATCATGCTGCGACACGCCTCCTTGGTGAAGCCGTCCGTCTTCAGGTCTTTGTCTGTTGCCATGGAAACTATGTTCACGTCTATGCGTGTGAGTGGAAGGAGTGCTGATAATGTACTTACGCTTGCTGATGATGCGGTTCAGGATGGTTTGCAGCTCGTTGATGCTGATCTCCATGTCCTCCACGGTGCCCGCACACACCAAACAACAATCAGGCCTTTGTCGCAGCAAAGGTCAAACACGATGCAGAAAAAAAAGGGGTATGTGCTTACTGAACCAGCCAACTGTCGGAAGAGACTCTTGAACCCGGCCTCAATCTGACTCTCGTCCAAATAGTTCTGCAAGGAAAAGAAAAGTTAAGACGATTTCATTGAGGGACGCAGGTCTGCCACGGTCTCCTCACCTCGCTCGGAAGATCCGCCACTACGTCGTCGTCCAGCTCCCTGAAAGGCAAAAACTTTACATCATCACGCGGCCATGATTGCAAAGACGTAACAAGGCGTCACTCACTCTGAATCTGCGGGCTTCTCGGAGAAAACCCGTAGGACAAAGTCAGCCTCCTTGTGGGGCTCGAAGGTGGAAGGCACGATGACATATTCGCCGGCCGGGAGTCGCAGACGCGAGCTGACCTCCCTCAGGTTGATGAAGAGTTCGGAGCGAGCGCTGGAGGCATGCGTCAGAAAGAAGTTCTGCTTCAAGTGGACCCGCGTCTGCCCTTTAGCCTGAGACGGAAGTCGGTTAACCGCCACCATTCTGCTTTGTTCGAAAAAAAACCTGATTGGAAAGCTCATACCTCGTTGGGAACCTGCAAATAGAGAACTTGATGAGATTACAGAGCGGAAAGTACGCAGAGGAGCTTTTGGGGGCGCACACCGACCTCGTAGACGGCAAAACCGATGGTCTCCATGTCTTTGCCCTCCCGCCGCTTCTTCCTGCGGTCCTTCTGCATGAGCGCCACCAGGAAGCTGCAGTCGGACATGCCGGGTGTGTCCGGATGCTGCAGCAGCAACTTGAACTGCGGATTCAGCCAAAAAGTCGCTGGACGGAAGAGGTTAAAGGTCAGGCTACTCATTTAAACCCCCTCACTTCCGGTGTCTTTTCTTACCCGCATAGTTCCGGCAGCCTCCTGCTGTGCTGCCCCGTCTCCACTCGCCCGGGTACAGCGACGAGCTCCACGTTTTCATCTGGCTGTGCTGGAGGGCGTCGGCTGTCAGGTTGCAGATTTCCAAACGGGTGAACTCGCGCAGGAAGTCGCTGAAGGACAACCTGTGGGAGGGGGGACAAGCCGAGGGGGTATGAGAAGCCCCCCCAACATTTCTTGACAATAATATATTCTATGTAGCCCCACTAGTCTAAATACAGTATTCTGGTTAACAGTGCGTTAGTGGAGTGGAGTTAAGCAGCAAAATCCAGCAGTTTTTATCAATATCAGAAGGCAGCCATTTTGCTACTTGCTGTCGAGTGAAAATGACATCACAGTTGCTCGGGTCTCAGGTTACAACCAATCACAGCTCAGCTTCAGAAAACATGTGAGTTGTGATTGGTCGTTGCCCCAGCCCTGAGCAACTATGATGTCATCTTCGACAGCAAGTTGCAAAATGGCCGCCCCCTGAGATGGATAAAAAGGGCTGTATTTTGCTACATAACTCATATTTCACAAATGTAATATCAATAAGAATGTCGTGTTAAGACCAGTTAGATCACATATAACATGAAATGTTTAAGGTTGACTTCCCTTTTAATAGAGGAAAACAGTCTCACCAGAATTCGCCGTCCTCGCTGCGGTTTTGCAGCCGAGCGCGGACTCCACGGTCTACACTGTCCCATTCTCGAGAACTGTACAGAAAATATTCAAGTGAATGGAAGACACCAGCAGGGAATGCTTTGGAATGTCTGCTTACATAATCAAACCCCCACCCCCTTCCCAGACTCTCAGTTGCGTATAAGACTTCACATGTTTACATGAGGTACTTTTTCCAACACGAGAAGCGAGAGTGTCTCACTTGTCGCTCCAAGCGCCGGTCCACTCCACTTCTCCCCACGGGTTCCTGATGCGGACCAACTTGGTCATGTTCCCACGATAGACCACCTAAGGGACACGTGGAGCATGGTCACGTTGGCTGCAGAGACACACCACCACTATGTGACGCTCTCTCACCTCATCCAAGCCCGTGACGGAGTAGGCGTGTCCCTTGACTAGCTTCTTGAAGGTGACTGCCTCCATGTCTCTGGAGCTGGTGATCTGGTACCAAAAACAACAAAAGTCAGAAGTGCTAAGTGTGTGTGTGGTTTTGTCTTTGCTACATTGTGGAGCCCAGACATGTGTGTTTTTCCAGGTTTAACTACTATTGTGGGGACCAATTTGAAATTTCAGACAAGTTCAGACCTCTCTTTAAGGATCAAGACTTGGTTTTAGAGTTTAGGTTTGAATTGGGTTATGGTTGAGGTTAGGGTAAGGAATGAGGGTAGCCAATTATTTTTGATGGTTGGGGTTAGGGGAAGGGGCTAGGAGATGCAAGTCAATGAGATGTCCCAACGATGACACAAAGACAAGTGTATGTGTGTGTGTGTGTGTGTGTGTGTGTGTGTGTGTGTGTGTGTGTGTGTGTGTGCGCGCGTCCGTGCGTGTGTGAATGGCCGAACGAGAGGAATTTTGGAGGTTGTCGCTTTATGAAGGTCAGTCGAAGCACTTGCATTAAATTACAAGCAGCTCTGCCACATCCAATATGGCAGCCGCACTGACGTACAGTAGAGCATTACTGGGCTAAGGTCCATGTATACATGTCGATGTTCTTACTCACGTCAATAGAGCAGCCGAGCAGTGAGCCCCTCTCAATGGCACGGCCCATGATACTGAAGAGGTCAGAGGGCGCCTTGCTCAGCTCGAACATTTCCGTCACGCCGCCCGTGAAATCCTCAAAGCCTTCGGAAGTGCTGCCGCCGGATAGCGCTTCGTAGCAGCCGTTCAACCTGAAGAGGACAGAGTCCACATGTGACTTTGGTGGTGGCGGACCTGAGCGGCGACTCTGCGCTCGGCTTACTTGGCGTAGGCCTTCTCAATCAGCGCGCTCCAGAATTCTCCGCCCTCCGCCGAGTGGACGAAGAGCAGCTTGCCGTCCTTGACGGGCAGGCGGTCATCGATCACTACCTCCACCCACTCGCCAAACTGCCAGAACTGTGAATACGGGACGCTACATGAGGCCCTTGTCACCCACCATAGCAACACAAAACAACAACAACAACGACATATTTCATGCTGTTGCCCTCTCTGGCCTTCTTCTTCATCTTTCCATTTGGACTACTAGACCCTAAGCATCTCGTACTACTAGTGGTATGTAGGCTCCCTCTAGTGGTATGTGAAAGAATCAATGCCTAAGAACAGTTCAGTTGTATTTAATTGACTTCATAATTGCCTTTAGATCGGTGCGTCTCAATTATTTTTTGTCATGCCCCCCCCTCCAGAAAGAAAAAAATATTTTGTGCCTCCTCAAAACTCTGCTGCGACTATAAATAGTATAATTTGTCTATAAAATTGTTGTAAGTAAATCGTTGCAGAGGAACTAATACTCTTTGCGCACTCAATTACAGCGCCACTGCCACCTACTGTAGTGAATGTGCAATTACACTTTATTCTAGTGCGGCCTAAAAAAACAAACATGTTCTCTGAGTACACATGAAACCCCTGGCATCGCACAGGGGAGCCCGCCCATTATTTGAGAAGGACAGTAATAGATGCAAACAAAAAAAACGACTGTGACTATATTACCACACAAGAATTACCTGGAAGTGGAAGATTCCGGCATACCCCTGCTCAAAGCTCTGTCCGTGCGGGACCACTCGATGCAGGAGGTTGTCGTTTAAGGTCAGCGAGGCGATGGCCGCCAGCAGCCAGCAGTCCCCTGCGCACACACGATGTCACATGACCCGGGCTGAGTATGGAAAACCATTTGAGCATTTATATGATATCCAAGTCAAGTGGACTACTACAAGCAACTACATACAACTTAGTAGGGCATTGCTGTTCACTAGTAGAACAACTTTAGCATGCTAGTAAGCAAGACATTCATTCTACTACTGTGCTGAATTTCCTTACTAGTGTGGACAATGAGACCTCTAGCAGCTGTATATCAAATAAATGCTCAAACGTCTTTCCATAGGCTGAATGGAGAAAAGTGTATTTTTCCACCCCCTAGTGGTGAGATATGTAAATGTGTATGTACTGCATGCACCCGTTGAGCATGGGTGGGGCTTTCAGTTTGCGTCTGAATACTCAATGTGACATGCAAACATTCCCCACTCACCCAGAGCTCCCTGGCAGATGTCAGTTCGGGTCGCTCCGTCCACAATGAAAGCGGGACGCTTGCACAACTCCTGCAAACAAGTACACACAAACACACACACACTCTTTTCATTGCCATGAAAAATCAGTGTTTCCCAACTTTGTATGAGTCACGACAGATAAGGAAAATGTTACCACACACTATTCAATAAAAATGTTAAAACAATAGCACGGTGGTTGGGAATCACTGATGGAGAGAAAACACAAATTAGTTTAGATAAAGGGTCACTCGTGTCGACGGGAACTGGTTTGTGCGACTGATCAAACGTAGGTGTGTCTCGCCTGATAAATTCTCACCTGCTGGATAAAGAAATAGCCAACACCAATACAAAGGAAACACCCTTGTGTTTGCTGTACGGCTAACTTAAGCATCAAGCTAGTACGTGAGGGCCTACTGCTTTTATATATATATATATAAATAGATTCTATATTTTATAAGATCTATTTCTGACAGTGCTGCATGCTAGCGCCTGCGAGTGTGTGCCGACTCGAAACGCGGCTAAAAAAAGAGAGCGCCTATTTGTGTCATTGCACACGTGCGCACGCTTGACTTCACGTTTACATTTGAGTGCAGACGTGTGTTAAAAGTGGCGTGTGCGCAAAGCAACACGGGACGCACAATCACGGCCGCATCGGAGCACGCATGTCACGCTAACATGTAATAGGATGAGCACGCTACTGTCGTATTTGTGAACATGTGAGGGAAGTGCATGAGAAACGGACTTGGTTGTGTGACTCTTAGACCACTGAAAAATGACTGAATTAAATGTTGCAAGGGTGCATATTATTAAAGTGGCTTAAACTTTGTTCAGTACATTTGTTAAGCACAGTTCAGTTGTATTTAACTTTGAAGTACAAGTTAGTTACCTTTAATCATTTAGAACCGTTTTCAAACATCTATTTAGGTACATTTTATATTTAACTTATGTGCATTACATTTTAATTCAAATATTATTTAAGTACAGAGCTTTATTTTTTGTTCATACACAGTTGTTTACATGCCCACAGAATATGTTAACTCACAAACACAACTGTATAACAGTGAGCAAAAATGTTGCGCCATTACACTTTATGAAATATCGTCAGAGCAGAAGCGAGTTGATGCTAGCTAGCTAGCTAGCCATGCTAGTTAGCCATGTTATCCACCTCAGTAGCAAGTCAGAAATTGTAGACATGCTAACGTCATAGGTGGTTGTAAACATTAATTTCAAGACAGTGTCATATTAATACGGGAATTTACCTTGAAGTTTGTCGAAGAGCGCTCTAATAAATGCAAAATCATATTGCTAGTTTTGCCTTATTTGGCAGCCCTCTTCCTAAACACGTTTTGCATATCGTTCCTCTACCAAGCCATGGCACCTAAAAAATTCCCCAAAAGAGATTACTTTTTCGACAAGGCTCATGATGACTTAACATTTTTTTACTTTTTATAACCCACAATGTACCTTACAACCTATAACCCGCCATTCAACTATACATAATTGTACAGTGGCTTACAATAATAATTAATATATTTTTGTAGGAACAAAACTTACGCTACCTACTACATTAATACTATAATGTTGGTTATAATGCTGCTACTACACCAACAGATATTGTTTGGTGTACTTAGTCTAAGTTTGGGAACAACAGCACCAATTAGTGTCTTAGAACACTCCGGATGTACTGTGCAGCTTGCTGTGTCTCACCGTGGGCCTCATCCAGCGCACGCCGAATGTCTTGGCTGACCTCGGTCCGAGCTCGTTGAAGCCCAGAGAGGAAGCGGCGCAGGGGAACAGACTGTCCTCAAAGAGCTTCCCGCTACGGAGACATTGCGACCGCAAGCTCTCGTAGTCCTGACCCAGGAACTTGACGGCATTGTCGTTCTGGCCCAGACCTTCCTGCCGGTCCCTCTGACTGCGCAGCTGCGCCGCCACACCGGTGGCAAGTATAGGCTCTACCATGTTGGGCGCGTGTGGGTGTGATGTGAAGTGTGTCAGGTTCTGATGTTGATCATGAACGGGTCAGAACCCGCCTGTCAGGATCTTTGGAATGTTACGCCGCCTCTAGAAGTAAACAAGAGAAGGAAATTCATAAAAGATCATGCTCCAGTCAGGGATTGGTCACTATTGGGGTCAAAAACAAATGTCCTGCATAACAGCAGCTGTCAATTACATGCAAAGTTTCTAAGCTTCTGTGCCAAACAACACCCAAGCTTATCACTACGCACGCATGACGCCAGGCCACGCCGCCCTGCATGACTATGCAAACAATGAACGCTTCCTGTTTCATCCGACTCAAACTTGATTGTAATATCCGGTGTTATATTACACAGAAAACATGTCAACACAGCGAGCGTCAGAGATAAAAGGTCAGAGGTCAACGCTGACTCCTGGTGGTGGGCGTGGCCCTGCATCCTGCTGTCAAAAGGCTATGGGGGACACGCAATAGCAGCTGTACTCAGACATGCGCTCAGACATGATCACGTGACGACGTTCCCCACCCACCCAACCCTACTTGACATTTGTTCCGTTGAAAAAAAAAGTTCTGGGAAGCCTACGGAAGTGTTGGAACTTGGAAGTAAAGAAAATGTTTGCAAGAGAAAGATTGCGGAACTGGAACGTGTGTTACCTGCGCGCGTGCACGTTTCCTCTCGTTCCTTTGCGGCGCTGAAGACAAGAACGTGTGAAGATAGACGAGGAGCACGCACCCCTTCTACCTTTTTTTCTCCTTCTTTTGTCCTCTTCCTCCTCCCTTTTCAGCCCTTTCTTCTTTTGCCTTCTTTTCCCCTCTTGTTCCGTTCCCCTCTGCCTTCTGCCGCTGCCGTGCTCGTTCGGGTCAATGGCGTGCGCATGCGCGGGAGGGAGGGGATGGTTGTTTTTTAGTTGGATAGCTCACGGCTGAAACCATTTCAACATTTAAACAGACAAGCGTACACGCATATATACAGTATATACGATATTCTTACACAATAATTACATCGTAATAGAATTTGATGACAAATGCTAAGCAAAATGAAGAAAATGTCCTACAAATGCAACACAAAAAACAGTTGAAATTGTGAGGGTTGACATGTAGTCGACAAATATTTCTGAAATTAATTTACGTACACAGTCAAGTCGACAGGCGCAGTCCTTGCTGGTCTACGACTACATTTCCCACAGGTCAGTGCGCCTTCTGCATTCCCGCCATGCATTGCACCACACTGAAGCTCTTTCCCCTGACACGCTCCGCCATTGTTGCATCCATTGAAAGTTCAACATGGCCTCCGACGCGCCACCAGGAGCTGATGTTCACCAGCCCGATTTGGGGAGTGCTATCGCGGCTTTGAATTCTTGGAGCCACCCGGAGCTCCAAGCCAAGCTGGCCGAACTGGGAGCGCCTGTGATGGGTAATGAAAGATTGGGGGGGAAACCGTAGCAAAATGTGGTCGCGGCGCTGTGTTTAGCTGAATGTTGCTATGCTAATGATTATAGCTAACTTGTAGCCTGTTTAGCTGTTAAACAAGCAAACTTTTGTCCTCATTTACGATTTGTTGAGCATTTCTTTAACACCGAACATCCATGTAATTTAAGTAGTGTACTGATTTGGCTCAGTTCACTGTATGTTTACTTATTATGAGCATAGTGAGCTCATTTTTGTTGCGTTCCGATTTTGATGGTGTCTTTTTTTCTGCATAGGTCCAAGGGAAGAGTTGATTGACAGATTGAAAAATTACATGATCCAGGTAAACTCTAAGAATATTGTATGCTATCTTATCATATGTGTGTGCTTATGTGCTCATGTGTTTTGCACACTTTTCCCTCTGTAGACGGGAATACTATTTGGAAAACCTCATGATGACAATGGAGTAGGCCCTCAGGTACAATTTCCACCTTCTTACTGAATGTTTCCAACAACTCCTTTCTTTGCTTTTTCAATGTCATGTGACCTACACACCAGATGCCTCCTGGGATGGGGGGAATGCTGCACGCGCCGATGAGCATGATGCCCGGCGCCATGCACATGCCCATGGAGGGCTCCGGCATGCCGCCTCCGGGCCTTTTGCAAGATGACCAACTGAAGATGGCTCAGCAGAGGGCGGCCATGGTGATGCAGCAGGAGGAGCACGATTCCCGTGTCATGGAGGACCAGGACCTGCTTGAGCAGCAAAACAGGGTAAGAGGAATAGACGCAAAGATATGGTTGAAGAGCCAACGTGATGTCACGTAACTTGTTTAAATCTCAGGCTGCCATGCTGTTGGAGCAGGAACGCCACCAGGACATGGTCAAGATGCAGCAGGGTTCGATGGGCAGGCCGATGCCCCCTGTCACCGCAGTTCAAAGTATGTAGGTGTGCTTTTTCATGTAGGATGCCCTTTGTTCTCTCATGACTTGCTTGTGTGTCCTTCAGTTACTTTGGATCCTCATGGTGCGCTGCCGCCGGGCATCGCGATGCTGGCTGCCCAGCGGCATAGATTGCCACCACCGCCCCCGGGTGAGGACAACAGGGAGGTGAGCAGCCTGCCAAAAGCAACTGAGGAACATAATGTTGCACAACAATTTGACGTGTGATGTCCCGTTCAAGGCCTGGCAGGGTGACGAGATCATTATTGGGGGACCCAAGATCCCCCAGGCCTTGGAGAAGATCCTGCAGCTGAAGGAGATCCGACAGGAGCAGCACGTGGACCCTGCAGGTTGATATACTGCAGCTGCTTAATAAAAACGACCTCATTCTTTACCAGGATTCATGATGAAGACCGTCTTGTGTTTTCCACTTGCAGAAGCAGCAGAAGACGACGCGCGCATGGGCGGCAGCAACTCCGCGTTTGGAGGGCTGGAGGGGGGAGACGATGACAGCCGCATGTCCAAGAAGGATGTGAGTCGTCTTCCTTTCAGGAGGTCAGTCACTTTGCTTGGCTCAGTTGTAACGTGAGCTCGTCACCGCAGAAAAACCGCCGGCGCAGGAACCGCAAGAAGAAGACCAAGAGCAAGCATGCGCAGGAGAAGAAGGAGCAAGTTAAGGGAAAGGCGGAGAGCAGCGAGAAGGACGAGGAGCAGGAAGTGGAAATCGAGTATGTCGCAGAGGAGCCAGACGTATACGACTCCAGCTACATCATCTTCAAGCGCATCTTTGATGCCTTCACGGTAAGTCCATGTGATTGTCTGGCGTCGAATGTAGGGCTCGATTGATATGGATTGTTTTGTAAGGCGATGCTAATTCCGATGTTTGGCAGAAGCAAAAAATCTGCTAACCAATAAAGATGTCAAAACATATCATCAAATGGCGTAATGACATCATTCTGAATGACTCTGGACACTGAACATTTACTGTTTCACGAGAAAAAAAGAATATATGGCATTTAATTGGCAAAATACTATCCGGTTATGGTTATTTTAAAAAGGCCTGATAGCAACTGATTAAAACCGGCTGACTGATTAATCGACCGGGCTCTAGACAAAGGAACATAATGAACCATTTGATTTACAGCTCACTGACGATTTGAAGAAGGAAAAGGAGAAGGAGCCCGAAAAAGCAGAAAAGCAGGAAATTGGCTTCCTGAGGAAGAAAGGCTTCGAGTTGGAGAGAAGAGACAGCGATGACAGTGACGAGGTTTGACCGTTGTCCTTTTCATGTCATTTCATGTCACTTTTCATTCACACATCAGTTTGGTTCCAGAATGAAAAATAGTTAGTCAAGTTGTTGTTTTTTGTGCCCCAAACTCAACAGGATGTCCGCACAGATGTTCCCAAGTTGTCCAAGAAGAAGTTGAGGAGGATGAATCGTCTCACAGTGGCCGAGCTCAAGCAGGTAAGCCACGCCTCCTCGCCTTCGGTAGAGGCGGGTCGATGACCACGACGTGTGTTCTGCCCCCCAGTTGGTAGACCGCCCGGACGTGGTGGAAATGCATGACGTTACAGCGCAGGAGCCCAAGCTGCTGGTCCACCTCAAGGCCACCCGGAATACAGTGCCGGTTCCTCGCCACTGGTGCTTCAAGCGCAAGTACCTTCAGGGCAAGAGAGGAATTGAGAAGCCACCGTTCCAGCTCCCAGAATTCATCAGAAGGACTGGCATCCAGGAGATGAGGGAGGCCCTGCAGGAAAAGGTTGGTTGGGCCAGATCACCATCGCTGGCTTTATAAATTTTGGTATTATTTGTGCTTTCCTTTTCAGTTGGCAATACAAAATCAAATATCGGAAAAGTGACACATTTTTCACAATTCAATTGTAAGGGATGAATCTAATTGAATCAGTCAAATTTACGTGACTCAGTCTAATATCCTCTTCTGAAATGACAAATATGTAATTTCTTCCCTTTTGAAAATAAAATGAATGAATGATACATATACTTTTATTGTGTTTTGCAGGAGGATGCCAAAACGATGAAGACCAAAATGAGGGAGAAAGTTCGTCCCAAGATGGGCAAGATTGACATTGACTATCAAAAACTTCACGACGCCTTCTTCAAGTGGCAGATCAAACCCAAGCTGACCATCCACGGAGACCTTTACTATGAGGTAATAACATCGGCTGCCACCACTTGTCATATGCTGCCTGGCAGTGTCGCTGACTGTGCTTACTGTGCATATAGGGTAAAGAGTTCGAGACCCGCCTGAAGGAGAAGAAGCCAGGCGACCTTTCCGAGGAGCTGCGCATCGCGCTGGGAATGCCGGTCGGCCCCGTGAGTTTCTGTCCCGTCGGCTCCTTGTGGCAATGTTGAGCATCTGGCATCGGCTTATGTTTGTCTCCTTTCCCAGAACTCCCACAAGGTTCCTCCCCCCTGGCTGATCGCCATGCAGCGGTATGGCCCCCCTCCGTCATACCCCAACCTCAAGATTCCTGGACTCAACTCACCCATTCCGGAGGTATCAAGCAGCATTACCAGAGAATCTGCAGTAGTGCCTTAAGATCCAAATGAACAGACTTGCAAGGTTTTAGAGAAGCGAGCTGTTGATTGTCTGATTTCATGCTTCATTGATATCTTGACATGAAATAGTGATTGTACTTGGAGGAATTAAAAAAAAAAAAAAAAAACTTGCCAGTGTTTGCTCACGTTTTTGTCTTCAAAACGTGTTACCATAGCTAAATATAACAACTGGGGAAATAAAGGAACTTTTTTTTATATATAGATCAGACGGATCATTTTTGAAAGCCAGAAGCTGTTTTTTTTTTCTTCTTCAGCCTGCACAAGACTCAAATCATTATTGTAGCTTACAAGATCAAACAATTCTAGAGAATATGAACCACGGAATATTTTGCTTCTCCAAGCCTTTTGCATCATCGCTGTTAATGTTCCCTGCTTCACATTCCTCCATGTCGCTGTTGTCTTTTTTCTTTTTTTTTGCGCCTCATAAGATGTCAAGTTCTCAGTCAATCAAGATCTCAACCACAGTTTACTTTGCTTCACTTTAATTGTGGTCTTTTACATTGTGTCATCTTTTGCAGGATTAAAATATACATTATTTTGACAACATTAGTGAAAAGTATGATATTGTCAAATGTATGGCGCAAGAGTTCTTTGGAATATAAACACTAAAATTAAGTACAGTTACCTGACCTCTTCTTTCACCTTTTCTTCAGAACTGCACGTTCGGTTACCACGCAGGCGGCTGGGGGAAGCCCCCCGTGGACGAGATGGGCAAGCCGCTTTACGGCGACGTGTTTGGGACCAACTCGGCTGACTTCCAGGTGAGTCGGCGCTGCTTCCGGCGTGAAGGGTCTCTTGTGAAGATGTACGCTCAAATGTGCTGGCTGATGCGAGCAGGCCAAAGCGGAGGAGGAGGAAGTGGACCACACGCCGTGGGGCGAGCTAGAGCCTTCTGATGAGGAGTCCTCTGAGGAAGAGGAAGAGGAGGAGGAGAGCGATGAGGAGAAACCGGACGAGACGGGATTCTTCACACCAGCGGACAGGTAGAAAGCCACGGGGTGGCATTATTACCTTCATTTACATTAGACAGATCTCACAGTAACAAATGTCACAAAGTGTACACATTAGTCTCATGTTATTTGTGAGGTATAGGGAATGAATATTTATATAATTTTTCTTATTTTCAGCGGGCTGATCACGCCAGGAGGTTTCTCGTCCGTTCCCGCCGGCATGGAGACCCCTGAACTCATCGAGCTGAGAAAGAAAAAGATTGAGGAGGCAATGGATGGGTGAGAGATGTTCCCACCGGTCTCTCTCTCTCTCTCTCTCTCTCTCTCTCCCCCTCTCTCTCTCTCTCACTCTCTCTTGCTTGAACTTATTCTTCTCCTTACAGTAACGAGACGCCACAGTTGTTCACCGTCCTTCCAGAGAGACGAACGGGCCCAGTGGGCGCCGCTATGATGGCCTCCACGCACATCTACGACATGTCAGCGGTGAGCGACGAGCACACGCGCATACTTTCTACTTATTTATACGTTTGTGCCAGGAGGTTTCATGGGCTCGTTTGTACCCCCAGGCCATGGCGGGGCGCAAGGCCGGCATCGGTGATACTCACGGCGTGGAGGTGGCGCTGGCGCCCGATGAGTTGGAGCTGGACCCGATGGCTATGACTCAGAAGTATGAGGAACATGTGCGCGAGCAGCAGGCGCAGGTGGAGAAGGAGGACTTCAGCGACATGGTGGCTGAACACGCCGCCAAACAGAAGGTACCCAACGAAATGAGGACGATGATGATGATCGTAGATTCTTTTTTTTACATGCAATAAAAAAAATTTAAGTCTATATTATAGGCTTCCCATACTGCCGGACCTAAAGAGAGAAGTTTTAATATTTAATTTGATTATTCCCTTTCAACTTTGCCTACAGTAACATAAATTATTCATCAAGTAATGCAATCCCACATACATATTACAAACTATGCATAATTTTCACAAAAGTACCTATACCGTATATAAACACGAAGACATGCAGCACAGTCATTTGTTCTTCACTGTCTTAACAACTGTACATATATCTGTCCTCCATTATCTTGTGGCCTATATTTTAATGATGATGATAATGCCATGCCTTACAATGCCCTTGTGATCCCCAGCAAAAGAAGAGGAAGGCTCAACCACAGGACACGCGAGGTGGTGCCAAGAAATACAAAGAGTTCAAGTTCTAGACAAGAAGAAGTCATTTTATTTCTTTTTTTCATAATTGTGAGAACCCTGTTATGGTTACTGTTTTTTGTAAATAAACTCCATCCAACCAAACAATGCTATTTTCCCTGACCGTTTTTTTTTTTTTCAGTCTGAGGTGCATACACAAACACACGCATAAACACAACGTGATGTTTCTTCTACAACAGCGGTGCTCAAATTCGGTTCTCGAGAGCCCCTATCCAACCTGTTTTCCATGTTTCTCTCCATTAACACACCTGATTCATAATCAGGATCGTTATCAGGCTTCTGCAAAGCTTGCAGATTAGCTGATCATTAGATTCAGCTGTGCTGCAGGAGGGAAACATGGAAAACAGGCTGGAGCACCCCTGTTCTACAACTAATGGCTGACTGCCTGCTAACAAGTGTACACTTGATGGACTTGGCATCACCTGATACGTCTTAGAAGGTGACCCTGTTCGGATTATCTGTTAACCTCCTCTAATCGTCTCCTAATCACCTCTTCAATGGATAAAGTGTGATTCAAATTCCTTGTGGGTGGCCACGCCCTCCACATAACAGGAAGCGATCTTAACAAAAAAAATATATTTAAATTTTCCACTGTTTTTCAACATGCAAAGCGTGTTAGCTATTTGTTTCATTGTATTTTTTTTTATTCGTGCTCAAAAGAAACTTAGTGTCAGAACTACTCGTTTTTTGTTTTAACTGTAGGGGGCATGTCGAGCACGAGCGCGCGCACGGTTCCCACGCACGTTCGCCTAGCAGCGGCGCGCGCTCTCTGTGATTTCCGCTTCCTGCGAGCTCTCCGAACGTGCTCGACGCCGACGGCACTGCTTGCTGCTTGGCGGCCATTAGCGCGCGCGCACGCTACCTTCGTCGAGTGCGGAAAGGGAAAACGCGGAGGAGGAAGCGGAGAGGACGGCGGGCGAGCCTCCTGTGAAAGCCAGCATGGAGCGAGGCTTAGGGGGGCTGCCGCAGCCCTCCAAGCCTGTCAGCATCTCATCGAACCGGCCGGTTCACATGAACTTGTTCGCCACCTGGGAAGTGGACCGTTCCTCGCCCAGTTGCGTGCCCAGGTACTAGGAGGAGAAGTGGGGTGAGCTCACCGAGGGAGACGGTGATGGTCGTGGGAGGTCACCTTTTGTTTACCTGCCACATCCTTTTCGTGTGCGTCACGTGACCCCAAAATTATCTGCGCTGACGTTAACGTGCAGTCGTTCTCGTCAATGACATCATATGGTAATGACTAATTCCACCCTGGCGTATATGCAACACACGCATAAGTGTAGGTCGTGTAAACTGCTGGTTACAGCCTGTTGCCATGACAACGCAGCCTTTCAACCCGAGGCGTCCAAGATGGCTGTCTTCATTTTTTTTGTTGAGAGAACTGTCCTTCTGCTTGTGTTGTTGTCGCAACACCCCAACCACTTCCTGTTTACCGAGACATTTGTGCTCCTCTTACAGGAAGTGATGTTGAAATATTGTGATTGGTTGCCTGCTCACAGTTAACGAGAAGCTCACACTGGCCTCTGACCTCCAGGTGGTCTTATGGTGTGTCATGTACATGGAGCAACAAAACAACTATGCGCTGCATATTGCGGTTCATTATTTGTATATGTATTTTTATTACAATATTTGGAGGTGGCCTCTAATAGCTCAGACATCATGAAAACAGTCGTTTTACTAATGGGGTTAATTTTAACTGCAATTGTGAGACCATCACCAGACTATTAAGCAAGTCACACGTAAGAGTTAGCTCTGTGTTTCGATGTCATATGATCATCTGACTCTTGCTGTGTGTGCTGGGCCAGACTCTTTAGCTTGACCCTGAAGAAGCTGGTCCTGCTCAAGGAGTTGGACAAAGACCTCACCTCGGTGGTCGTTGCCGTCAAACTGCAGGTGAGCGCTCACATGTCACATTTGGGCCTGTGCACACTTGCTGGTGTTTTTCCCCGCGCGATGTGTTCAGGGTTCCAAGCGGATCCTTCGCTCCAACGAGATCGTTCTGTCGGCGGCGGGCCTGACGGAGACCGATCTTCAGCTCACCTTCTCTCTGCAGGTACACATCACACTGCTTTCCAACTCACTGTTAGCCGATTTACTCTTGTTGTGTTTGCAGTACCCTCACTTCTTGAAGAGGGATGCCAACAAGCTGCAGATCATGCTCCAGCGCCGTAAGCGCTACAAGAACCGGACCATCCTGGGCTACAAGACGCTCGCCCTGGGCCTTATCAACATGGCGGAGGTACGTCGCCGCTACTAGTTTGCGAGCGCTTGAAGAGCGTGAACCGCGTCTCCTCGCGCAGGTGATGCAGCACCCGAGCGAGGGCGCCCAGGTCCTTGGCCTGCACAGCCAGCTGAAGGACGCCTCTCTTCCCGTGGCCGAGATGCGCGTCTACTCGCTGTCCAGCCAGCCCATCGACCACGAGGGACCCAAGGCCAAGATGTCAGGTATGGCCTCCATATTGTCCAATGATGCCAACTTAGCTTTTTTTGGTTGCAAAATTTAGCAACTTTTTAGACTCCCATAGCAACCGTTTTTCCAATGAGTCTCTTTCTGTCTAGACCGATCTCCAGACATCGACAACTACTCCGAGGAGGAAGAGGAGAGCTACTCGTCTGAGCAGGAGGGCAGCGATGATCCCATCCACGGACAAGTAGGCAGCACAAACCTTTTGGAAGCACTTCCTTGTTTTGCCCGTGAAGGAAATTACCATTAATTGTAATTGTTTGCGTGTTCAAATAATTGCAAGATGAGATTCTGGTGGAGAGGGTCCTTGCAAGGTTGGTTTATTACAGAGATCTCTGGTCACACAGTTAGACATCACCCAAGCAGTGTCATCCAAGGTGTGTGTCTTCTTTTGCCCACACAGCCTCTTTATTCAAAACATGAGGAAACGCCTCTGTCATCCCGTGACGCACAGAATGAGTTTGCATTTTCCCAGTAAACTAGATCGTCCTTGAACTTTTGACAACCGGATTTCTAATGAACAGCAACTAGACTTCTTAGATTAACATAGAAACATTTTAACTTTCTCATTTCTGGGAAAACAGTAGAAAAGATAGCAAGAATGTCAAAAGCATTACTCACACAGGTTATATCAGGTCAACATAATTACACCTTCATCAACACATCTATAATGAAATATAAAACAGGTCAAATGTAAAATAAAACAATAAAAATGTTAATAATGTCAACACCCGTTAGCCTCGTTTAGCATCTTTTAACTGCCACCGACGTTTCTCGTCCTGTCCCTTTAAGTATCTGTTCGATGAAGATGAGGAAGTGAGGAAGAAAAAACCCAGGCGCAAGCTGACGTCCAACGCCGCCATCACTAGGGTGAGCTCTTGCACACTTTGGAAATCCTTTTGATCTTTTTAATCTTCGTAATTTTCGTCTTCATCTTGGCTTGCAGCAGCCAAACATCAAGCAGAAATTCGTGGCCTTGCTCAAGAGGTTCAAAGTCACCGATGAGGTACGTATGGATGACGGAGGGAGCAAGTGTCATGGTTTGTGGCTCACACTGTTACGTCCAGGTGGGCTTCGGGCTGGAGCACGTGTCCAGGGAGCAGATCCAGGAGGTGGAGGAGGACCTGGACGAGCTCTATGATAGCCTGGAGATGTACAACCCAAGCGACAGCGGGCCCGACATGGAGGAGACCGACAGCATCATGAGCACACCCAAACCTAAACTCAGGTAACAGCTCCCCCCATAACCACAACATAAAACCCCACCAACAATGTGTTTTTTTAAAGGAGGAGAATAACACTCTATTTTATGTAGTGAAACGTTGTTTAACAATTAAATAGAATGTACAAAATTAAACCGTGATAATTAAATGCTTCAATTTAATTTATGTTGTTTTTTCTGGTGTACCCACATTGGCCAAGGGGGGGCAGTATATAACAGTCAAGCAGACACAAGCGAAGAAGAATAACATGTAAATGACTCCTAGAGGACAAATATCATACCATAGAGGACAAATAATATGGGTTGTTCAAATATCCGTTGTTTAAGCTGTTATGACACATGACTATCAATGCTAAGTCTGTCAATGGTGTTTTCCATTATGTGTTAGCAATAAACTAGCAGTGGCATTCTCAAGTTGTTTTGTATGTTTAATTTGACAGTTAACTGGGAGTGGCATTAAGCAGTTTGAAGCCTCTTTTTAAAGAATATCTCCTTTTTGCCAAACTGCTGATTATTGTGAAGTTTAGTTTAGTCCAAGCAGAAAATCTCAAGACACTGTATGTATATTTTTTTTGTGGCACCTTTTACCAGCTATTTGCTGAAAAACTCCTTTATTTGCCTTTTTGTGTGTGTTCTGAAATGCCCTATGATCACAAGATGACACTTAGACTTATTTAATAGGAAAGTAGTACATTGTGTTCAAGGAGTACGCTAAAGTGATATCCCTAGACCAGGCGTGCATGTACATGTGCACATATTTTTTTCTTCAAATCAAATAATCTAGAAGCCATTTATTATTGAGGAAAATAATAATATTAGAAGATGAGTTTGAAATGCAAATAGCATATCCACAGCCAGAAGCGGGCAGTGTTAAGTGCTCTTTGTGTGCAGGCCCTTCTTCGAGGGCATGTCTCAGTCCAGCTCCCAGACGGAGATTGGAAGTCTGAACAGCAAAGGCAGTTTGGGCCGGGACACTCTGAGCCCGGTATGTTAGTCTGGGGGTCTTCAGAGGCTCATTTCGTGTGTTTGTGTGCGCGTCATATGCTGAGTACTGTTCTGCCAACAGGGGGAGCCACCACTGGCGGATAAGATGAAAACATCCCGCAGCCGCATCCTGGACGAGGCGCTGTCAGAAAGCGAGACGCTGGTATGAACTTTATACTGCGGGTTTGCGTGTGTTGATCGAGATTTTATGTTGTTTTGCAACACATCAAGCTCTGTAGACTGTTGATGACTCTAGTGATTGCATTACCATAAATACAGTTGGTGTTTCACATGTGTGTATGCAGGAAGGGGCAGAACAGGAGCTGCTCGTTGATGCTGCTCCCAGCATTACGGTGTCTGTGGCGGAGAAACCCCGTACGCCCATGAAGACCGGCAAAAGTGAAAGCCAACCGTCGCCACGGTAACCAGGAAGTGGCCATGTTGGACCACCATTGTTGCACTACACCAAACCCTAATAGACCCTTTTGGCATGAGTTTACACTTACTTCCTGGTGGCAAAAGTTCAAGACGTATTTCTCATAGTAAACAAACCCTTCCAGTGTGATTGAGAGTTTGAATGTGTGACTGGAAGCTAACTGGAAGTACCCTTGGCTGACCCGCCCAAGTATTAACACGGTGTGGGAAACACTGGGCTATGCAGGTTGGACGGAGGGCACACCCCCTCCAGGCAGAAGCGCAGCAGCAGCACGCCCATCAAGTCCAAAGCGCCGAGCGAGCGTGCCAACAGCTCCGACTCGGAGAGGTCACCCGAGCTGGGACTCGGCACGCCGGTAAACATGGCCGCTCGTTACCGCTTCGCTTTTCTCCATTTTTAAACCCAAGTGCTCACACGTGCGCGTAGGTGCTGAGGAAGGCAATGTACGACCAGCTCAACCACATCCTGTTGGCTGACTCGGCCCTCCCAGAGAGCCTCATCCTGGTCAACGGCGCAGACTGGCAGGGGCAGGTAGGCCCACTGACGCTTCTGCGCCCACCTTTCCCCTTGAATGTGTTTGCATATCTTTCATTTTTCGTGTCAGTACGTGCTGGAACAGCTGCAGGTGCACAAGCAGCCGGTGGTGTGCACGTGCTCGCCTGCCGAGATCCAGGCCGTCCTGTCTGCCATTCTCACACGCATCCAGAAGTTGTGAGTACACGTGTGGCACCACACACCTTGGATATGTCGTGAAAATCAAATCAAAGGCTCGATATAATCGAAACTTGTTTGTGTTTGTCCACGCAGCTGCAACTGTAACGCTTCCATGCCACGCGCAGTGAAGGTGGCGGCGGTTGGCAGCCAGAGTTACCTGGCCGCCATCTTGCAATTCTTTGTGACGCAGTTGGCCAACAAGACGTCAGATTGGCTCAACCACATGCGCTTCCTGGTGGTTCCTCTGGGTACGGCGCCATGCTGGAGCTTGTTAGGCCCCGCCCACTGCATCTCATAACATCCTCGCATTCCCTTCTCAGGTTCGCATCCGGTCGCCAAGCACCTGGGCGCCCTGGACAACCGCTACAACTCCTCCTTTCTGGACAGCGCTTGGCGAGATGTCTTCAGCCGTACCGAGCCTCCTCCCACAGGTAAAGTCTTGCCAGTGATGTCATCAGTCAGGCGTCTGTGTTGTCCAGACCAAACCCAGGGTTTCATTAAAAAGTTGTTAAATGGACTTTGCGAAAAAATTAGGCTGCATGGAAAAAAAAAACATTCAATATGATGTCCAGAGACATAAATAAAATGATGGAAAGACATTGTTTAGTCACATCTCATTTTGATTATATGTTTAAAGTACCACTAATTGTCACATCTGTCGCACTGTTTAATCATGAATCTTTGGTCTGATGCTGCATCGAAAACACATTGAGGAATATATGTTTGGAAATGCAAATTTCAGCAGAAGTGGCTGACTTAGAAACTTTTCAAAACCTGTGTAATGCCCACCGACAGGAAACCTGGAGAGGCTATCAGTAACGTACAATTTTTAAAAAAATAATAATATTTTGCACAATGGGTGGGTGTCAATGCGTATCTATATATGGTGGGATGTGGGCATTAAATTTGTTTTAAGTTGCATTAAAAAGTGCATTAAAAATCATTCAATTTAATTTGCTGACACCAGCAGAAACCCTGTAGTACAGATACGGAGTGCATAATTTACAGAATACGTTGTGACTATCAAGATTGTATGACTTGCATCGACTTGCGTGAAATTGAATTTCGTTTAATCGTGACTTGACCAGCTTTAAACTTGAAGGTTAAGCCTTGAGACTTACTTATGACTTCCACGTACATTCAGACCAACTGGACGTGGCAGGAAGGATCGCTCAGTACATCAGCGGCGCCACGCTCACGCACCAACTTCCCATCGCCGAGGCTATGCTCACCTGCAAACACAGGACGTGAGTAACTCGCCAACCCGCCATACACGCGCCCCTTCCTGGGCGCTCAGTAATTGCTGATGTCTCTCTGCAGGCAAGAGGAAGACTCCTACCAGAAGTTTATTCCCTTCATCGGTGTAAGCACTATCATCGTTCGCCCTCTGGTTGGCTGTTTCACTGACATCACTTCCTGTTTTGCAGGTGGTCAAGGTGGGCGTGATCGAGTCTGGACCCTCACTGGCTGGTGAGTAAAAACACCAGCATGGCCCCCTCCACTTGATGACATCATAGTCTCACTTGATTTCCATGGTTGTCAAGGTGACACAGAGGAGGGCGTAGCTGTGAGTTTGGCCGTCCCTTCCTCGTCCCCGCCCTCCCACGGCTCCCCTGCAGGGATGATCAAGGAGGCGGCCACTCCCCCTTCCTCCCCGTCCATGGGAAGCGTCGCCGTGCAGGGGTAAGAATGTTACCGCAAGGCCACGTGCACGCCTGCTGCGCCTCTAACAGGCGGCTACTCGGTCCCAGGAGTCCCGGCATGTCACACGGCGTGGACGCCATCGGCCTGCAGGTGGACTACTGGTTGGCGTCGCTGGCTGAGAAGAGGCGGGAAGGCGAGCGGCGCGACACGGCGTGCAAGAACACGCTGAAGAGCGCCTTCCGCTCGCTGCAGGTCAGCAGGCTACCGGGCGGCGGCGCCGGTGCGGGAGGCGAGCCTCACGGTGTTCAGTTCAGCACGATGGCCATGACGGTGGTGACCAAGGAGAAGAACAAGAAAGGTGCGAGGGAAGTCCAAATGCTCGTATCGTCTTTCGGAATGCTCTGCTCACGTGGTGTCTCTCGTTCCCTAGTGGCCACCATCTTCCTGGGAAAGAAGCCCAAAGAGAAGGAGGTGGACTCCAAGAGTCAAGTGATCGAAGGCATCAGTCGCCTCATCTGCTCGGCCAAACAGCAGCAGACCATCCTGAAAGGTAACCACAACAGCACCGTTTCAAAACGAGACAAATCGATGGACTCACAACGGTGCTATTTTGAACGCTGACTATTTTCCTTCAGTATCCGTCGACGGTGTCGAATGGAACGACGTCAAGTTCTTCCAGCTGGCCGCCCAGTGGCCCACTCACGTCAAATACCTTCCTGTCGGACTTTTCGGTTACACCAAGCCCCCCTCCTAGATGGCAGCGGTGGTCCACTGGGCACCCCGGCTTGACCTTTGCCCTTCCTCCATCCTGCACACACGTTGCGCTTTATGCAATCCAGATGACCTGTCACATTCCTTACGCTTTCCTTTTCACAACAAGGCCCCTTAGTGTGAGAGCTCAAGTACAACAGTGTTCCCCCGCTGGTTGCCCCCCCCCCCATTTTTATTTTTATTTTTATCGTTTATTATTGCCTATAGCAGCCACAAGATGGTAGCAAAGCACTACATTTCTATTAAACAGGACTGTTGCCTGACTAAATTAAGCAGGGAGAGGTAATTGTTTTTGCAAGCAATGAAGGATATGTTTAAAAGAAAAAAAATCTGAATTAGTGAATCACGACTGCAGGGGAACACTGTACATGGAAAGTGGCTATGTATGCGTAAGAATGTATCTTCCATGGCACAGAACAGGTTTGCCACGCCACTGTGTGTGTATGTTGTATTGTGTGAAGAAGAAACATGGCGTCTGTGTTTCATCAAAACTAAGGATGCCAAAGTGGTTGACTAAAAAAAAACAAAAAAACGACCGTGAACATTAGTGCTGTCTAAATGTCTGAAAGGCCATGTGGGTAAATTCATGCAAAAGAAAAGAAAACAAGAAGTAGGTGTTTTTTGTGAGTTCCCTCGGTGCTGAAAAGTGTTCTCTGTGCTTTAAGTCCACGTTTCTCTTGTTGTTGCTTGTAAATGGGCTCTGGTTGTAAGTTGTGACGTGTGGAGAGATGTTTTGCACATTAGCCGTTGTCTCTTCAGCGTTTTGCCTCCAACAACAATAATAATAAGAAGAATGGTGATGATGCTTGTACATATATGACATTGTTTCATGTTTTGTAGGACTGCTTTTTCATGGTTGCATTTGTCAGTCAAACACAAGTGAATGGAAAGTGCTTGTTTTGTTTTGTTGAATCAAAAAAGATGGCACATTTGGATATGGTGTGAGCCTGTGTTTGTACACGTTGTTTACAGTACATATAATTTAGATAAAAATGTGTGCATGTATGTATGTATGTTTGGCTTTAGCCGTACTTTTACTTAACAGGTGAAGACGAGCTTGTTTACCTGCCAGTTGAGTAGAAGCACCTGTGGCTAAAGCCAATCTGTGGCAGGGTTTTTACTTGCTAGATTTTTTTTAAAGTTCTGTAGGCTACTGTAAACATACAATTTGCGGAAGTAGGTAGAAATATTTTTATTTTTATTGGCAAGTATACTGTAATACAAAAATTTTCAATCCAATTTGCATGCTTTAAATCAGTGGTGTCCAGTGATTTACCCCCCGTCCCCGTCCCCGTCCCCGTCCCCGTCCCCCCGCTCCACCGCACCCGTTTCCAATGAGCAGGACCGTTATTAGGCTTATTCAAAGATGCTGATGAGCTGCAGTTGTAGGGTAACATCCAAAACCTGCAGGACCCCAGCCCTCGAGGACCGATTTTGGACAGCACCACTTTACATACATACTATCAATAAACAAAAAAAGAATAAACTATTCAAAGAATTAGTCATAGAAAAATATTACTAGTTCACATTTAGAACTAGGGTATGCTCGAGCCTTACACTTTAAATATTTATGAATTAATATTAAAAGCAATTATTTAGCTACATTTTTAGTCATTATTAAATCAAGAGACTTAAAATAAATGTCAATGTAAATCAAAAATAGTTTTAACAACGGAGTTCAATTTATAGCTTTACGCTTTTGACCCCCCACCCCTAAAAACACACACACACACACACAAATAAATACAAAATAAACGAAGTATGGAGCAGCACGATAGGCAGCCAATCAGGGCTTTATGCGGAAATGACGTAGCACCGCTAAAACATGGCGTCTGATTCAAACGGCTTCGGTTCGATTTCAGCAGTAAGTGTATAAAGAAAAAGATGCTTGAGTTATATGTTGTACAATGAATCAGCGTGGTTTAGCCATATAATCCCACACGAATGATTTTTGTTGTTGAAAATCTTTAATTTAATGTACTGCTTTAAATAAGCGCTGCGAAATCCCGCTCATGAATGTTGACATTCAACATTCGATACGTTGTAAAGATAATTCCACGCTTAGGCTAATACATTTTACAACTTTGGATGGATCTCTACGTCCTACAAAGAGCTTCACCCATTGTCCAAAGATACAATGGTGTGTTACGCCCATTTGTTGAAGCAGTTGCTCTGCTGTCAAGGCAACCAAACAGCATCCTCACTCAGGGCGGAAGACCTGTCGGTGTGACAGCAAGCCAGTCTTTTTTTCTGTCCATTTCTTGCCATGAACATTTTTAATGCTTCTTCAGGATGGTGACGCTGACATCTGACATCTAAATGAGCAAAGGAGAGCGCCTGGCAAGGCGGCAGAGAAAGCAACAATGATGCTGAATGCTGGCAAGACACCAAGGTGACGCCAAATGCACCTCAATCACGTGGTCATGTCTCAATAATTGTTTGATTTCCTCCTCAGCAGCACAAAAGATGGAGATGTGGGAGCGGAAGAGCAAGGTAGTCACAAAGTCAAAGTGTCTTGCGACAGTGAGATGACGGGAAGGAGCAGGATCCATCAACTTGAGAAGGAAAAGCTGGAGATGATGTCCACACACAATCAGCAGGTCAGAACATGTCATCTGCAAAACCATCAAGTAGCAGACGGTGTCACCTATATGTGTCTGTATTTTGCAGCTGTGCACGTTGGAGGCAGAGCTCACCCGCCTGCGGGCCTCCGTGGAGCACGCGGAAGCTCAGAAAGCAGAGCTTCAGTACCAGGTGACCGTGAGCCGCAGGGATGCCCAACGAGTATGCGAGAGCAATGAAGCACTCACAGGTGCGGAAATTAGAGGATGTTGTCATAATACTAATACTGGATAATATGTTCTTAAAAAAAAAAAAAAGACATTAACTGAAAATTATTTTGCTCACTACCAGTCATATTATGTACAGTATACAGTATATCTGTGTGTTGTGTGTCAGAGCAAGCTGAATCTCTGCAGAAGGTTCTGGACATGACTCAGCAGGCCCGACAGGAAGAGTGTCTCGCTTTGCAGCAGGAAGTGGACGAACGTGATGCGTTGATTGAGGGTTTGACTTCAGAGAGTGAACGACTGCACCGACTCCTGCAGGCAGGTCTCAAACATTTACCATACACACGCACAGAATATATGAAGGGTTTAATATGGTGTGTATATCCAGGGTCAGGAAGAGGCGTTGGAGGAGGCCCAGAGGAGGATGGTAGCGCTGCAGAAGGAGCGGTATATGGAGGTACAGGTGAGCAGAGCAGAAGAAGAAGTGACACAGACATGGAGGATGTGAGCAGAAGTTCCTCAGCAACTCATCTCTTTACCAACAGGGCCACAAATCTCTGGAGGCCAACATGGAGGCTGAGCGAGCAGCTCACCTGGAGTTCAAGAACAAGTGTGAGGTCACACAGGTGAGACGCACGGCTGTATTGAGAATCATTCATGAACTGACGACATAACTACTCCGTACAACCTGGACTCACTACACATTAGAACAGCACTTCAGTATGGTCAACAAGAGTGGCTAGGGAGTGATTCTGACTATTTTTTGAAGGCGGTGCTGGCAGTGGAGCGGCGTGGCCAGCAGGAGGCGCAGTGCAACCTGGAGCTACTGAGAAGAGAGCTCCGAGATGTGGGCAGAGCTTACCGGGAGGAGAAGAGGAACTCTGCTGACCTGGCTGAGAAGCTGGAGGAGGAGAAAAGGCAACATGGCAACACACACTTGCTTCTAGAACAGGTCTTGCACACACACACACACACACACACACACACACACACACACACACACACACACACACACACACACACTTAGATAAATATGGTCATATTTGTGAATACAGTGAACCCTAGCGAAAATCAGTCAGTAATTGAAGCTCATCTCTATAAATATGCTTCACTACTTTTTATACAAATGAAAATCCTCAACTCGCTTCATTTTATTTCCTTGTCATATGAAGAGTTAATTGCTTTGACTGTGTTCAGGTGCTAAAGAGAGAGGTGCGTTGTGGGAAACTCCTGGAAGAGATCAGGGAAGCTCTCCAACAGCACACACATAAAGGTCATTTTTATTAATTCCTTTTTCCTTTGAGACATGTTATTATAGTTTTGTTTAGTTTGTTTTTGGTTTTATTAACAATTTTTTTCTTTTTGGACATATTATAGTTTTTGTTTTTTATTAATTCATTTTTCCTTTCGGACATGTTACTATAGTTTTTTGTTTTTTTTTGACAACCACCTCTTTGTCAACTCATGATTGCAGGTGCAAAGGATGATGGGAAACGGAGTCCTCCTACCGACGTGATGCAGCTGCTCCGTTTGCTGCTCAGCAGACAGGAAGTAGCTGAGCAACAGGTGAATTTCCACCACAATGAAGGCCTGCTTTATTTTGCGAGGTCCAGGCTTACGTTGACAAAAGAAGCGTTGTGTGTCCTGGCAGGTCCACGATCTGCTGTTGGCGTGCGAGAGACTGGACGAGGAAAAGCAGACCCTCAAACGCGCGACTACGCATCAACAGCGACGTCTCCAAGTAAACAAAGCTTCACTTCTGTGCCTGACGAGCCAGACACTTTGATTGATGGCTGTCCGCGCGTTGCAGGAGGCTCACCAGCTGTCACTCAAGCTGCAGGAGCGAGCGACCCGGTTGCAAGAGGAGAGCCGTGATTGGTCCGTGCAGAACGAGGAGCTTCAGAAACAGTCAAAGGTAAGTTTGTCGACTTTGATGTTTGTTTTTTTCTTTTTTGTTCTGATTGGTTTGATGTTTGTGTGTAATAGGTCCACTTGTCCTTCCTGCACTGTGTGTATCAGCGCCTGTTGGCAGGATGTGTGCTCGCAGAGCCGCAAAGCATGCTGGGTAATTTCAGCAGCTCAGACTTGTGTGACCTCATCGGCGAGCTGGTGGAGCAAATGACCTCTGACCTCCAGGACGCCAACAACAAGGTGAAGCTGTCAAAATGTCGTCACAATGAAGTTAGGTCTTGCCCCGCCCAACGCATCACATCACCCATTCCCACGCAGGTGGCGCGTTTACAGGCGGCATGCAAGGAGACGAACGAGTGCTTAAACCAGCTGCAGCGGCGACACAAGCTAATGATGGCACGGGTCCGGGAGAGCAAGAGGAGGCGGGCAGAGGCCTGGCACAGCCGACACACGCTCACTGTCACTCAACTGCGGGTAACTGGCATCACATTTTCTCTCTCTCTCTCTCTTTTTTTTTTATGTTATTTGTGCATCAACTCTATTGATTGCCACCTCCAGGACCTCCTATCGCTGAGCCGCAGAAAGTCCGAATCCTTCCTGTCGGCGTGCGCGCTCCTCGCCGGCACGATGGCGCACTCCCAGCGCCGCCTGAGCAGTCTTGCCGAGCAAAACCATCTTCTGGCCTCGCGCTTGGCGGCGAGGGAGGAGCTGGAAGAGGAGCTGCGGCGGCTGGCCGACGCTCTGGCTGGAGACGGCGGGGAGAGGACACCGGAGGGGACACGAGCCAGGACGCGATGGAGGAAGTACGTGTGCGTGGTATCGGCGCTGAGGTGGTGGCGCGCCGTCGGAAGGAGGAGCATGGAGTTGTTTCGGCTGGAGATGAGAAACGCGGGTCCAGTGGTGTGTGTCGCCACGGCAACTCTAATGGGGGAGGATGTTGTTGAAGATCGCGACGCATTGTGCGCGCGCTGGCTTTGCTCCAAACGTCTGTCCTCCACCATCTTGGCCTGCATGGCCCCCCTACATCCCCCCACCTCATCCACACACGTGAGATCGACAGCGAGGTCGGGATTGGCCCGTCTCCTGGATCAGATTGTCAGCCAATCAGAATCCGCCCCTGAAATCCTGCGTGACATGATCCCACAGAATCTTCCCCCCAGTGACTTGAAGGTCTCGCCTTTGTTTGAATAAACCTCCAATTTTGTCTTTTTCTGACCTCGACCTGCGTCCTCCCATTAGATGCTGGTGTCCCGCCTCCAACAGCACTTCCTGCTCCTCAACCAACGGCTGCACTCAGCTGAGGTGGAGAGGCGGAGCCTGAGGCTGCAGGTGGCCCATTTGAAGAGAACGGGCGGAGAGGACACCTGCAGGATGGTGAGAAGACGGACGTGCACACACGCATGCACACACGCGTAGTGGTGTGACATATATGTGTGTGCGCACAGGTCCCAGCAAAGCATTTCCACAGCGTGTGCACGAACCTCCGCCAAGCACTCACTGGGGAACAGGAAGCTCGCGCCCTGCTTCAGGAGAAATCAACACAGCGCGACGCTCTGCAGCTGCGAGTCAACGTTCACGCCACCGAGCGGGAACAAGCTCACCGAGCACTCAGCCGCATGGCGGAGGTAACTGATACCTGATAATGGTGGTATTGGTGCATTTTTATGAGTTACTGTCTAGATGAACGGAGTGAGCCAATGGTGCATCCCCACCAAGGTTATTTTTGTTAAGGAAAACAAAATAACTCAAACTAAAATTAAAAAAATATTTTTTCATTAAAATAAATAGAATAAAAATAAAAATGCTTTAAAAAAAAATGAAAACTAACTGAAACTACCTAGAATTATAGCGAAAATGTCCTTCATTTTAGTCTTTGGTCATTAATTGAAGACATGAGCCTTTGGGGTTGATTTTAAATTTTAAGTATATTTCAGGGGTGTCAGGTGATTAGGTTTTTTTTTTATCATAATCAATCGCATGACTTCAATAGTTAACTCACAATAATCGCAAATTTGATATCTGTTCTAAGTAAAATATTTTTTTCCTAGGTTTTCATACTCTTGTTTACATAAAAATGGAAAAAATGTTAAACTAATAGAAATATGGCTGCATCTTTTAGTCATTGACACAGTAATTTCACAATAATTAAAAAGATGCACTGAACTGTAAAAAAACGAGTGTGTTATTGATTTGTATTGAGGTAATTGTTCTGCCACAAGATGGCATAATTGCATTTGTAAGACATTGGTGACAGCTCAGTGATTTTTCTTTTCATATTAAGAGCTATCTAATCTTTAACATGGTTAATGGTATCGTTTTAAATTCTGCACATTTTTAAAATTGTAAAGTACCACTTAACCCCAGTCTCCACACATATATACATTATTATTCAATTTATTGCTGCTAAATTTTGACGTGGACGTGTCTGCTGCGGTGTGACTGGAATTGTAAGTAAGGGGTGGTCATTAACCGTGCATTAAAAAAATGATTACACTAATTTTGACACTCCCAATATATTTATTTCAATATAGACCAAAATAAGGACGTTTGAAAGTGTAACAGATGGCTTGTCTTGCTTTTTTTTTTTAACTCAGCTAAAATACAACGCTAGGTAAAAAATGTTGCCTTTTTCATTTTACTATGGTGTTTATTAAATATTTCACACAAGTAATGCACTTTAAAAAAAAAAAAGAAAACTAATACCACAACTAACTAAAACTAACCATTTTTTAAATGACTAATAAAAACTAACAGAACCGCCCTGAAAACGAATTAAAATGAAGTAAATTTAAGAAACAAAACTCAGAAGGAAATAAAAACTAACTAAAATGAAAATTCCAAAACTATAATAACCGTGGTTTACACTTTTCTTTTGTCCTTACACAGGTGCTGGCAGAGGCTCGACGGCGCCTGAGAGGAAAGGAGCGCTCGCTAAAGATTCTGGGCAAGCACCTGTCACGTGTAGACAAAGAGAAGCGGCGACTGGAGGAGCGGCTGCGACATGTTGAGAATGTCAACAGGTAACAATAAACATACCCCTTGAAGAATGCTGCTCTTACGCAACATGCCGTTATTCACATCCTGTTTGGCTTGGCTATCAGGTGCCAGGATCATTTGACCGGCTACGGCAATGCGGCGGCGGGGCGACGCCAGAAGGAGACGTCCAACTGTCCCACTATTGGTGCATCAAACGAGCTGCCAAATCCAGGAAGTCAGAGTTTTAAAGGGCATCATCCAGGTTAGAGGTCCCCAATCGCTGACTGATTGATTGGTCCCAGATCCACGGAGAGACTGAACAAAAGCGTTTGGAGAATGTCTTCAGAAAAAGTATGTTTCAGACAACTACTGTGCCGGCGTTATGGATTCAAATGAAAGCAGATTATACATAAATTGTCAGAGAAAATATTAGATTATTTGTTCCCGTTCCCAATATTCTATCTAAGTAAAGTGAGATTTCTTTGTAATAACAGCGACCACAACATAGAAGACGACAATAACACCTCAGGCGTCATTGTTTTTCTCGTATTATGCCCCCCCCCCCCCAAAAAAAAATTTTTTATTTTTTTTTTATAAAGTAGATATAGTGTCTGAAAGGTTCATCAGACAAAAACTATAAGTGAAGCGTCAGCACGTCTCTACTCAGGAGTCCACACCCTAAGGCAACACACGTACACAAAATTATGCCGACTTTGCTCAAATGGAAGCTTCTTATCCTTTTCAGTCAGTCACCATCACAAATTGTGAGGTTAAATGAACTTCCAAGGACAAGGCGTTGCTGGTTTCCATGGTGACGGGAAACACATCATGTGTTTTTTTTTTGTGTGTTGGACCAAGTTAAAGAAGCGCCATCGTGGACAGAAAAGTGGCAGAAGCGCTGACGCCGGTGTTTTCATTCAGGTTCTGTCACGGATGGCGATGCCGCAGTCCGAATTTGTCCCACCAGATTCTCGTTGAATTCCACCCATAAAAGGACGTCTCCTTCCTGCTAGGCAAAGCACAAGGATCAAAGTCTTAATCCCCCTGACAAAGAAATAAAACTGAATCTTTGAAGTATCAACTCAGTGGATCACTGCCACTAAACATGGCCGCTCAGCACAGTAATCCTCTCGAGTCACTTTGACAGAAAGACGGCGCTAATCGGTTTCCTTGACGCTTTTGCCCTCGGGCAACAAACAACGTACAAGTGGCAGCAACAAAAAGAAAAACTTGTCCTACTTGGAGCTGACACCAAGAACCTCTCACAAACTATCCTGAACGCCGTTTTGTCACATCCACTGTCATCTTCTGTCACGCACTTGAACTTCATGAAGACTTAACCGCAGGCTTTCCTGGGCGTGTGCGCTTTTTGCTAGTCAGCATCACCATTGTCCAATCAGAGGCCAGTGGGCGGAGCCTAGTAGAGTGAAGAAAAAGGAAAACATGCAAGCGTCATGCAGACAAACGAGAAGACGACTTAAAGGGACGTGCTGCCGTTCTTGTCTTCGTGAGACCATGTCCGAAGAAGTCGACGTGTCCACCAATCAGCAGACAGCGCATGAGGTATGATGTAAACCTCGTCACGTGCGAGACGGGAAGTCATGTCACGCTCACTTTTTGTCGCCTGCTGTGTGCCACATTCTGCATTCGCTGGGCCGAAAGTCGTCCCAGTTGGTGAGGTCACCTCGCCGTGGTGACCTGCTCATTGGAGGACTTCCTGATCCTGACAGCCTTGGAAGGCGCCGGAGCCCAGAGGAGGAGCTGCTGCTCCTCCAACACTTCCTGTGCTATGGCGAGACGCGGCCTATCGTTCATGCCATGGAGGCTGTCAATCACTTAAACCCCGCCCCCGCAAAGGTGACTTCAAGCTTGTGATCTCCTGATCAGGTGTTGACACCATGACATCTGCCTACTTCTGATCTCCCAGGATCAGGTGGGTGGAGCCATATGGAATCCTGGCCTCCATTTTATTCCTCCTTCCTTGCATCCCATTCTTTCACCCACTTTTGATTCGACTCCTTCCCTGCTCCATCCCGCTACCTCCACCCTACTGTGGTTCCGATGGCCTCACAAGGGACGGGTCTCGTGCGGCCTGTGCGGGAAAAGCTTCTATGACAAAGGTAGGTGTGACCTGGTGTGGTCATGTAATGGTCATGTGATGTCACACGGTGTGCTTTTTTCTGCGCAAAGGAACGTTGAAGATCCATTACAGCGGTGTGCACCTCAAGATCAAACACGGATGCACGGTGGCGGGCTGCGCCATGCTCTTCAGCTCGCTACGCAGTCGCAACCGACATAGCGCCAACCCCAACCCGTGTCTGCACCGCGCCACTTTCACAGTGAAAGACGCCCCCAAGCCCAACTGGAGCCCCCTACAACGTAAGGGTGGTAACGCCCCTGGCATCATGGATAAGTCCCAATCAGCATCTTCTTGTGATGGGGCCGGCAAAGCAGAGCAACTCGTGGCTGTCGTCAATATACCGGCCAATCAGAAACAGTCTTGGGAGTCACATGACAGCTTGCCCAAAATGAAAAAACCTAGAAAGTCGTGCATGCCAGTAAAAGTCAGTCAAGTTATCAGTCAATTGGAATGATTTTTTAATGATTTACTTTGCCGTCATCTAGTGGATGAACAAATATGTAAATTAAAAAACTGCATGCCTTGTCTTCTTGTTTACTGTCAACGTAAGAGAAAAAAAGAATGAAAATAAGACGAATAAAAACCGAAAACGAGCTTGGTTGTTTTATCTAGTTCCTTGCTGCATATTTCTACACGGATGGACGTACTGCAGTGGTTAGCAAACCAAGTGTGAGAACACAAGTTGTTTCCTTCATGAAAGAGTTTCATGGCGGTGTATATTTGTTAGTAAAGTACGTTTGTTTTCATTGTTATTGATTTATTTAAAGAAATAGTTGTTTTTTAAAATAGCTTGCCAGAGGTAGCTACCTTTTCTTTCCACCACAAGGGGGCTTTAGCGCTTAACATTGTAAAACGACGAAGAAGACACACCGGAAGTGCCTCCAGGCTTGAACCAGAGCACCTTCAACTAAGCAACTTTTCTTTCTTTTTTTGTTTTGTTTTGTTTTATTGTATTGTTGTCCGCGTTGAGGATGTTCGCGTGCTTGCTTTGTCGTGGAAGGGCATTAAAATGTGTCACACGCGCCCGTGTCAACTCGTTCGCGAACACCAGACACTTAACGGACACCTGTGGTGACGCGGAGCCGGTCCGCATCGGCTGCGCTTCGGGGTTCTGGGGGGACACGGCCACCTCAGGTACACCTCCACCCACCATGCTAATGCTAACTCAGCATGCAACTTTATTTTGTGTTTGTGTGTGTGGACACAGTGCCTCAGCTGATTCATGGCGGGAAACTAGACTTCTTGGTGTTTGATTACCTGAGTGAAATCACCATGTCGCTCCTCACAGCAGCCAAGGCCAAGGCGCCTGTAAGTGTGTGTGTGAGTGACAGTTTGTGTGAGATGAGGGAGATATTCAAATGATGGCATTGTTTTGTAGAATCTGGGTTATGCACCAGACTTTGTCCAGGCGGCCTTGGCGCCGTCCATCCACGACATCCACAGGAAAGGTGGGTCTATTTTTTCCATAACAACGTGGAGGTGATTTCACAACAACTGACCTTGTCCTCACAGGTGTGCGTGTGGTCAGTAATGCGGGTGGCGTGAACCCACTAGCCTGTGCTGCGGCCATACAGGAAGTGGTCAAGAAGGCCGGCCTGGACCTCAAGGTTGCCGTGGTGACGGGTGATGACCTCATGGCCCAGGTGAGGAACCCCACCACCCACCCCAATGTTGACTTTGAGTGACAAGCACTCGCTCCGCAGAGAAGCCGCCTCGGTGAGGTCAAGATGGCCGACGATGGCAGCAACTGCACCTTGCCAAAAACGCTGCACAGCATGAACGCCTACCTTGGGTACGTGCACGCTCACATGCACCTCTTGTTCACATGCGCGCTAATGCGAGTATGTATGTGCAGGGCACTTCCAATCCGCCGCTGTTTGGACCTTGGCGCCGACATTGTGGTAACAGGTCGTTGCGTGGACAGCGCCCTCGCTCTGGGGCCACTCATGCACACCGTACGTCCTGAAGTGTTTGGATTTTTAATTATGTGGTTGCCATGTCAACACACAGGTTCATAATCTGTTGTTTTACAGTTTGGATGGGGAAAAGGCGATTTGGACCTGCTGGCTGCCGGAAGGTGAGGAAACTGACTCGCTGACTTATTGATTTGTTGACGTGTTGACCACTTCTTATGACGTGGTCCAGTCTGGCAGGCCACCTGATTGAGTGCGGCGCCCAGAGCACCGGCGGGATCTTCACCGATTGGCATCGCGTCCCTGACTGGTGAGAGCCTCGCCGCCCATGAGAGCCCGGCTAAGCCCGGCTAAACCGCGGTGACCTCTTGCAGGGACAACATCGGCTTCCCGGTGGTGGAATGTTCTGCAGACGGCTCCTTCGTTCTCTCCAAACCACCAAAGACGGGCGGCCTGGTGGCGTTTGGCACAGTGGCCGAGCAGCTCGTGTACGAGATTGGTGACCCGCGACGATACGTGCTGCCCGACGTCATCTGCGACTTCAGCCGTGTGCTCATACAGGAAGTGCCTGGTATGTGCGCCATGTTGATGTTAAAAAAAAAAAATCATAACAATAATACGTAGTATGTTCAATGCAGCTCCTCTAGTCTAAATACGGTATCCAAAATCCAGCAGTTGTTCAGTATCAGAAGGCAGCCATTTTGTCACTTACTGCCGAGTGAAAATGACATCACAGTTGCTCAGGTCTCAGGTAACAACCAATCACAGCTCAGCTTCATAAAACAGGTGAGCTGTGATTGGTCGTTGCCTGAGACCTAAGCAAATGTGATGTCATCTTCAGTCCACAGCATGTGGCAAAATGGCCGCCCCCTCAGATGGATAAAAACAGCTGGATTTTTCTACATAACAAATGTAATATTAATCTGTCATGTATTATTGTCACAAAATGGGTTAAGGTTGACTTCCCCCTGTTGGTGGTGTGTTTTGTGTGCGCACAGGTATCGAGGGCGGCGCCGTCAGGGTGAGCGGCGCCAGAGGCTTCGCGCCGCCGAGTGACTACAAGGTGAGCTGTGACGAACGGGGGTGCGGCTACATCAACCTCAACATTTCCTACTTTGCCCGCAGGTGTGTGCCACTTACATGGACGGCTTCCGCGCGACCGCCGTGTGTCCGCTCGGCGGGCCGAGAGCAACGGAAAAGGCCCGCAGGACCGCAGAGAGCATCATCAAAAGGTGTGTTTGTCAGAAATTTAGAGATAGTCGGATTTTGGCAAAAATTAATTCATCTGTAAATGTTATAGTGCATTAAGTCGAATATTCCTAACTTTTCATGTGTAGTTCACATGTTTCTTGTGTAGGACAAAGCGCATATTTAATCATTTGCGTCTGGAGGACTTCACAGCAGTCAACATCCAAGTTCTGGGAGCGGAGGACACATACGGTGCCAACGGCTCGAACAAAGTGAGACCTGCACCTATGACCTTTGACCTCATGATGCGAACGAGGCTAATGTGCTGGCTGTGCAGGATGCCAGGGAGGCCGTCTTGTGGTTGGCTGTTCACCACAAAGACAAGAAGGCACTGGAGGTCTTCTCAAGAGAGATCGCCCCCGCCGGGACCGGCATGGGTATGACCGTCACCAAGACTTTTATATTCACTTCTTTCTTTTTTTTTTACATCTTTTGTGACGTTTGTTTCCTTGCTCGCAGCTCCCGGACTGTGCGGCATCGTGGGCGGGCGTCCCCGGGTGTGAGTGTGACCCGCCTGCATGGTCACCGCTCCCGCGTAATTTTTGTCAATAGCTGACTTTGGATGTCGTCGTCTTCCAAGGTCGCCCGTCCTGAAACCACTCTTTTTCTACCACCCCAAGTCGCAACTCCAGCTCGACATCCACGTGGACGGACAGTGGGTGGAGTCTCTCTCGGAGGCGGGGCATGACATGCCCGAGCAGGAAGCCCCTCCCACGTGGGCAGAGGAAGCTCCTGACGCAGGTGAGCCTTGAGCAGCTTGCGGTTCCCATGGTAACCTGCGGAGGGCATGTATCCAGCATACAGTGCTTCTCAATTTTTTTACAATTAGTACCACCTGGTAAATACTTAACAGGGAAGAAAATTAAATAAAAACTGTGCTTTCCATTTTTCCCCACAAACAGTTAAGGATGTAATTCAAATGTACTTTACATGAAAAGTAAAAAAAAAAAAGTTCTGTCCTGGAATAAATAAAAAAAAACAGGCTGTATGCATAAGTAATAACATAGTTATAATATGTTTAATTGTATTTATTTTTTAAAATATTGTTGATTTTGTTTGTAATTAAGTCAAGTGATTCTTTGATGTGCCACTAGAGGTAGACTACATAACTCTAGGTCAGAGGTCTGCAACCTGCGGCTCTGGAGCCACATGTGGCTCCTTAGTCCCTCCCCTGTGGCTGTAGAAATTAATATTGTTTTTACATGTATTTAAATGTACATATACATAAAATATTCTTTATATAAATTCATGATTTTGATTTAAAAAAATGAATCCTTAAATATTCAAAAAAGATCAGAGTGCAAATTTGCAAGTTGTCAGAAAAATAGATTTAAGAAAATGTTCAAAAACAAAAGAAGAAAACCCCAAATTTACTGTAAAATGTCCACAAAATTGCCAAAAATTTGAGAAAATTTATATAAAAAAGGCAGGAGAAAAAATCAATAAGTAGCCATAAAATGTCCAAGAAAAGGAAAAGAGAACCAGAAAATTACCCTATGTCCATAAAATTGGCAATAATGACAAAAAATTGACAGAAAGGCCAAAAAGTCTATAAATGTATGAAAAATGACCTACATTAAACCAGTGGTGGGCAAATTTCGGTCCTCGAGGGCTGGAATCCTGCAGGTTTTGGAGGTTTCCCTCTTCCAACACAAGCTGATTCCAATCAACAGGATCGTTATCAGGCTTATGCAGAACCGAGTTTGCCCACCCCTGCATTAGCCTAAGACTAACACACTGTTTGCAATTATTTGTATTCAGTTCCCCAAGTAACATCAGAATTGCATTATCGTTGTCGTATTGTAACGTGCAGTTTGAACATTTACACTGCACTTAAGTATAACATAATTAACTGTTCTTAAATAATGATCAATATCTTAATCTGAATATTTGAAAACAAACAGTTTTAAAAGATTCAATGCAAATGTACTGAAAAGTATAATAGGACTCGACTAGATTAAAAAAAAAAGATAGTTAAAAGCCACTTTAACAATGCACAGTTGTGATTTATTTCAGTGGTTCTTTGTGTACCACTAGAGGGAGCAACATGCAGGCTTCCATTCTGATATATTGCTGTGTTGCTGTTGTAGAGCTTCCCAGCGGGCCGCACTGCTACACGCTGGAAGAACTGGCCTACGCCAGAAGTGGCGACAAAGGAGACTCTGCCAATATTGGTGAGCAACGCTAACCTCTTGCGCTGTGATGCTTGTTCACGCTAAGCTAACCATTAGCTTCACGCGCAGGAGTGATCGCTCGGGACGCCCGCGTCTTCCCCTACCTGAAGAAACACCTGACTTCCTCTGCGGTGGAGCAATACCTGGCCCACCTCTTCCCGCCGGGCCTGCGCGGCGCCGTGACACGGTGAGCGGGTTGCGAGCGGGCCACGAGGAACGACCGCAATAATGTTTGCAAACCACCGTGACCCATCATGACTAAGCAGATGACTGCTTCAGGCTGTGGATGTTCTGTTTCTAATTAGGCCCAAATGTCTCTTGCCGCCACCACACGGAATCTTGGCGCTGAAGGGATCCACTGTTTATGTTCACTGCAGCGCCAAAGTCAGAAAACGTACATTCAAAAACTCTGTACTTGATTGAAGTACAGATTTTATGGAAGGAGAATAAAAGACCAGTCAAATAGTAGCATTGATTCAGCTAGTTTGAAGCCCCCTTTTTTTTCCTCTTTTTTTGGGGGGAATCATTTTTCACTGTTTGCAAAGTGCTGCTTGTTGAAAAGTGAGTTAAGTTCACTGCCATTATGCATCTGAAGTATTGTAGCGAAGTGTTTGTATTTTCTTACTTTGCTGCCACTGGCTGCATGCTAAGCATGTGTTAGCAATTAGCCCGAACAAAGGCAATAAAAGAGGCAATGAAATGCAACATGGCCGCCACAGGCGCTTCATTAGCGCGTTTTGAAGTCTGTTAACTCACATTCATGTTGCCATGGTTACAATAGTTTTTGCATTTACGCAGATACACTTTGCCAGGGATCAACGGCCTCAATTTTGTCCTGAAGAATTCACTCGGTGGGGGAGGAGTGGCGTCCCTGCGCAGTGACCCCCAGGTAAGACACACACACGCGCACGGCCACACGGGGTGGCTGTCAATCAACGTGTTTGTGTGTGTGGACCTCCTGCAGGGAAAAGCCTTGGCTCAGATGCTGCTGGACTTGAAACTCAGCGGACTTCCTGACCTCACGCCTCTGCTCGGTTAATGCACACACACACACATGCGCACGTGCGGTTTTAACAGCGGAGGACTTGACTGTCAGCTTCGATCACATGACCTCACCGGACTTCATTGGAGCGGTGACCTCTCACCTCGCTCTGTGGAATGTCACTTCCTCCTTAATTGCAAACAGGCCCTCTGTCGTCACGGCGACCGCTGCCCGCTCAGCCCCCTCTCCTTTTGGGGAAAGCTGTTGAATTCCTCGGAACGATTGCGGTGAAGCGGAGTGTTCATTAAATGTGTCCTTCAGTGGCAGGAAGTTAAAAAAAAGGTGTCGATAAGTCCCGCCCACGCGTCTGGGAGACTGTGTTTTACGACCTTTAACCTCTCTGATGTTGTGTGTGTCGACCTCGTGCGAAGTCTGGTGCCAACTTGGGCCGCTGCTGCTGATATAGCCTGCTAGCATGGCGTGACGGCCACCGCACATCTGGCCGGCGTTACTGTCACAAACACACACATGCTGCTTGTCAGTCAACATGTGGATTGTTGTCCCATCAACACACAGGGGGTGGGGGGAGAGCTTAATGATGGCTCTGTGTGAGCAAATGTGAGAAACCATTTGGTGGTTTGGAAGCAGTGACCTCAGCTTCACTGAGAAACTTTATTTCCCTTCATGCCTTATGTGTGTGTGTGCGTGGAAAGTTTCAGGAGAAAGAGCACTTTGTTTCCTTTCTTTAAGTGTGCAGTATGACCCCTCCCCCTTGTTTCCTCTCACGTCTGTGTCCTGTGCTTTTATTGTCTGGCTGGATCATGTGTGTACATGTGCGTACATGTGCGTGTGTGTTTTAAACCATCCCGGTGGTATTTAGTAGTGCCGCTTAACATGTAAGTCCACATTAACCATACTAATAGCGCTCTCTGCCGCCCCCTACCGGGAGCGGCGGCGTGCAGCAGCCTCACTTCCCAATTTTTTTGTTCTAAAGTCAACACATTTACACCCCTAAAAGTGGGTTGCTTGTCACGCCCATCTTGGTCCCGCCCCTGGTGCCAATGTGCCCTGGCCCATTCGGAGCATCAGGCGCGTGTCGTCATGGTGGTCACGCTCACCTTCCTGCCGAACAAAGTTCTCTTCTGCTTTACGTCATGCTGGACGCGCTCGCCTTTTTGCTGGACAAAATAGTGTTTTTCTTTGCGACGTGCGCGCCCCCACCGCCCCGCGAGCGCGAGCGCGTCTACCGGCGCGGGGACTTGCTGGAGGTGTCGCGCACGCTCTTCACGCACTTCGGCATCTACCTGGGAGACGGCCGCGTGGCGCACCTCATCCCGGACATCCTCCCCGCGGTCACGTCGGACGCGCGCCATCTCCGCCGAAAGGTGACCAACACGCGCCTGCTGCTCGGCGTGCTCTCCAAGCGCGCGAGCGTGCGCGTGGACTCCGTGGAGGACTTCGCGTACGGCGCGAGCGTCCTGCTCAACGCGCACGCCATGGAGAGCGCCGGACGCGGTCCCCCCGACGTGGAGGAGGTGGCGCGGCGGGCGGAGCGTCTGATTGGCAGCGTCCCCTACAGCCTGCTGTGGAACAACTGCGAGCATTTCGTCACGTGGTGCCGCTACGGAGCCGCGCGTAGCCTGCAGACGGAACAGGTCAGAATCGACTATATTGTGTTTGGTTTTGGCATGGCTGCTTTACTATTTGTTGACAAGTCAGTAATAAAAATGGGTAAATATGTTGAACTGTTTCCCCTCTGTCAGCTCATGTCCACGAATGGCGTTTTGCTTAAAACTGGTTCTCAATCGTTTTACACGAGTGTCACCTGCAAAATGGTAATTTTTCTGTTTTAATTCCTGATTGTAAAACGGTCTCAAAAGGACGGCCAATAGTGGCACCGTTGAATTAATACAGGAAAAGAAAAAAATGCTAAAATTTCTGTTTCTGTTTATTACACAAAACTTAAAAAAAGAAAGAAAGTTTCATCTGAATAAATATTTGAAAACAAACCATTCTCAAACTTTAAGTGTTATATTTGGAAGTGCAATACATCTCAACGCTAATGAATAAATGTACTGTACTGAATTAAAAGAAAACGTTGAAAGCCAATTTAACATGCATGTTTTGAATAGTTAATTCAATTATTGCTTGCGTACACTAGAGGGAGCCAACGTACCGCTACTTTGAGAATCACCGGCTTTAAACACGTTTACGTCCATCCAGCACTACGTTCAAACAAAAAGTCATCTGAGAGGAGGATGAAAATAATAATATAAAAAATAGTTCCCCGTTTCATTTTGGTGTCGCCAGTGGGCATTTAGTTATCAACAAGTGAGACGTGGGATGATCATGTGCTACTAAAATTTTGTTATAAGTTGTATTCATGTATTGATTTATTTTTATATTTTTCAGTTCTGCCAGTGGTTGAAGTCTCTGATCCGAGACCAGAGGAATGTGGCTGCGGCAGGTCTGCTTGGCCTCCTCTCCCTGGCCTGCTTGGGTGTGTCCTCCGGGACCGCCCTGCCTGCCATCTTCATCCCCTTCACTTTGTGGATGGCCAGCTAAATGAACAGGAAGTGAGCGCGCTCACA
This sequence comes from Vanacampus margaritifer, assembly GCF_051991255.1. Taxonomy (NCBI): domain Eukaryota; kingdom Metazoa; phylum Chordata; class Actinopteri; order Syngnathiformes; family Syngnathidae; genus Vanacampus; species Vanacampus margaritifer. Next base: position 18,512,761 of record NC_135446.1, read on the forward strand.
GATGACCTTACAGTATTTAGTGTTTTCTCTGCAAATTTTTGTATTATTTACACGGCACTGTAACGCTTTCGATGTATGTAAATAAAAGATTCATTTGGAAAGGTCTCATACTGTTTTTCAGTATGTATGACATCACTTCAGTTCATGTGGGGTTGAGTGGTCGTCTCCCATCCGTAAGGTTGTGGGTTCAATCCTCACCCCCTTGGTGACCATGTCGAAGTGTCCTTGAGCAAGACACTAAACCCCGATTTGCTCCCAGTGACCTGGCAGCGCGTTGCATGGCAGCCGTCGACCACTGTTGTATGAATGGGTGAATGTGAGGGTTGATTGTAAAGCGCTATATAAATGCAGTCCATTTACCACTTATTGTGTGCATTAATGATGTGTGAGAGGATTCTATTAGAGGAAGCGCGTGTGTGAATGTAAAAGGTCAAGTGTGTGCGTTTCAGCGAATTTTCTTTCCCCGCTAGTATGTGAGCGAAAACATTTTCTATAGTGTATGTGAGCATTTTTGTTAATAGTACTAGTATTTTAGTAGTGTGTGAGAGGCGGAGAGTGTTTGAGTTGCGTGCGCAGTGAAGTCAATTTAAATTAGTGTGTGAGTGGGAAAAAAATCAGTCCATGTTCCAATCTAAATAAAATTGGTGTGTGTGTAAGTGTTTCTAGTTGTGTTTGTGATCAGAAGTATTTTCAGTAGTGTGTGAGGGAAAATGTAGTAGTGTATGAGAGTGTCTTAAAAGTGGACGTGTGGATTTTTTTTTAAGTTATTTTTATGTGACTGTTTTTTTCATTTGTGATCATGAGTGAAAACATTTCCAGTAGTGTGTGAAATAATTCCAGTAGTGTACATGAAAAATGTTTTCAGGAGTGTCGAAGCACTTAAGGATGTGTGAGAGAATTGGTTCAGTACCGTATAAGAGCATTTCTGTAGTGTGAGTGATAAAGGTCAGTATTGTGTGAGAGTTTGAATACTTTATTAGCAAAAGCATATTTGTTAGTGTGAGACTCAATAGTGTGTGTGTGTGTGTGTGTGTGTCACATTTCAGTAGTGTGTGAGTGAATGCAATTTCATATGTGTTTGCAACTGTAACACGTTTCAGTAATGTGTGAGCAAAACTATGCAAGTATGTGTGTATCCAGTAGTATGCATGCGAGCATTTTAGTAGTCTGTGAGTTAGAAGTGTGAGAACAGAATTTTCAGTCGTGTGTGAGGGAAAAGTTCTAATGTGTGAAAGTGTATTAAAGATGGGTACGTGTGAAAAAATGTTGTGGTGTGAGTGGAATTTTTTTTCTTTTTTTTTTTTTGTGTTGGTGGGTGTAGACATTTTCAGTAATGTGTGAGAACATTCCATTAGTGTGTGTGTGTAAGTGAGAGAGAGAGCATTCAGTAATGTGTGAGTTGGGGAAAAAGTAATTCATCAGCATTTCAGCTGTGAGTGTGTGTTTCAGTAGTAATGAGTGCCTCCGATTTTGAGAGAGCTTTTCAGAAGTGTGTGTAGCATGTGAGCAAAAAATAAATAAAAAATGCCATGAGCGCGAGAGAGCTTTTCAGTTGTGTGTGAGAGAAAAAATGCCTTGAGTGTGAGAGAGCTTTTCAGTTGTGTGTGAGAGAAAAAATGCCATGAGCGTGAGAGAGCCATGGTTTTCTCACCGTGAGATGGTGTTCCCGTAAATATTCTCAGTCGTGTGAGAGCGTTTTAGTATGTGCCAGTGAGGGAAGAAAATTGAGTGGTGTGCGTGAGAGAGCATTTCAATCAGGGGCGTGTGTGTGAATTTTGACCCTGCCGGCCCCTTCTAATGTTGCAGGTGTGTTCTTAGCAAACGTGTCCACAGAGGTGGGGGATGGATGGTATTTGTCGTCATGGTTACCGTGCATTGTTACCGCCAATGTTCGTCTTTGTTGCGCTGGGAGTTTATTCTCTCGTCCAGCCTCTCCCAGGATGCTCCCGCATTCCGGAATGTTCCTGACGATTCGACCTTGGAACCTGGTGCCGTTTCCTCGTTTCCGGCTGTCAGCCTGACCTTTGCCGAGGATGCCGCCGTCGTGCGATCCTCTACCCTTTTGTCTCGGGTTGTGCAAGCGCGTGGCCCTGATTCCTTCTTTGTTGTCGCCCTTGAGGATGACAGGCGGCTGCCGATCAAAAGCGCCGTATCGGGGGAGGTAGCGCGGGGAAAACATGATTAGCCTCGCAGTTCTGGGTTCGAATCCCCTTTGAATGTTCTCTTATCTCCCAGCTGGCACATTTTACTTGTCTTAACTTGTCAATTGATGTCAATGTAGTCGTCTATATGCGTCCTTACGATCGGCTGGCGACCAGTCCAGGGAGTGTCATACTACTGGTCTATAATCAGGTGTGATAGGCTCCAGCTACCCCGCAAGGCCCTAATAAAGACAAGCAGTGTAGAAAATGTCTGGAAGGGTGTTTTTCATTCAAATTAACATCATCCACCACCTCCTCCCCCCCGTCCTCCTTTGCGACTTTGCTCCCCGCCCCCAAGTTGCGTTCCCTTGGCTTCGGCCTTGACGCGGCGCCACTTTGACGTGACGTCAGTGCTGACATCAGCAGCCAGCGTGCGCTCCTTCACACACCTCCTCTGCACGGTGCGAGGGAAGAGGGAAAATGTGTGTGCAGTTAGGGGGAAGAGGAGGGGACGATCTCGAGAGACCATCATAATAGTCTATTTTTATTTTTCCGCTGGCAACCAACGACGCCAGCGAGCTGCCCGGGTAACAAACACCTTGTCTCCAGTGTGGGGGTGGGCAAACTTTTGTGTATGTTGATTTTGAGAAATGAACAGATAAGCAAGGTCATTTATAGATGGAAAATAAAATTGTACGTAAAATAAAAATGTCAAGCTATTATAGTAAATACATTATAAAAATAAATGATTGTAAAATTTTGTTTACATTTTTTTTTTTTACTGTTTTTATTTCATAATTCACAATAAATCCCTTAATGAATTACATAATACGATAAATGAATGAATAAAATGAATGAATAAAAGAATAAATATATTGGAAGAAAGGCATAAAAAAGTCAGAAACTATTACTGGAAAAACAGATTAAAAACAAGATTATAAGTAATGAAATGAAGAATATATTCCTTGACTCATTCACTGCCATTCATTAAAAAAAAAAAAATTAGGGGCGACAAGCAATTACATTTTTTAATTGTAATTAATTGGATGACTTTACTAGTTAACTCACGATTAATCGCAAATTTCATATCAGTTCTAAATGTACAATGAAAAAAATATATAGGTTTTCATACTAATATACTGTACATACATACAAAAAAATTTTAAAAAGAAGAAAAGATTATTAAAAATTTGTGGCGTCAGGCGATTAAAATTTTAATCGTAATTAATCGCATGACTTTACTAGGTAACTCATGATTAATCACAAATTTTATATCTGTTCTAAATGTACAATAAAAAAAATATTTTCATACTCTTGACAAAAGAGGGAAAAAAATGTTATACCAATAGAAATAGTTCAAATGTATTTTTTGACGTTTTTATCCGTCAATGGCAGTGAATGAGTTAATTTAAAATGAGCTGTCTGACAATTTCATTTGGCAGATTAAACCCGGCACATTGCAGTAAGCATAATCACCAAACTCCCCCACAAGGAGGCGATGGCGAGCTTGGCTTCTTCTTCTTCTTCATCCCTGGCTGATCACCAACATCAAACAGGTGTGTTTAAATGTCAAAGAAGAATGTTTGATAAGATGAGGAAAAACTTTAAACTTCTCCTCCCGGTTGACGGCATCGGTAAACAGAGCGGCTCTATCTCGGACACGTTTTTACCTCGGCCCTTGCCATGTCCTTATATGGTCACGCCAGCAAAATGGTATGCACGAAGGGTGTCCACAACTTTTCCTCGTAGCATGCTTAAAATTGAAGAATGTAAGAGTCACTTGAAAATTATTTTACTATCTGTTTAATACCGCTAACCAGTTATTTAATAAGCCCGTTTATTAAAAAAATATATAATTCGTATAACTTTAAAATAGAGAGGGAAATTTGCCATTTTTTGCTAATTTTGTGGCGTGGGCTGGGGGGGGTCATTATTTTTTTCTTATCTTTTTATTGTGTTTTTTTTTTTTTTAAAGAGATTTTCAAAGCGCTAATTATCAGCCGATGAAATGAATTGGTTGGGCTCTAATCTTAATGAAAGGCACTTTGATCCTCCCTAAGCCCGGTCGTGTAGCATTAGCGCAGCTAGCTTCTTTGTGTGCTTTGTCATATTGACAGCTGCCATGGGCGGGATATTCCTTTGGGATGTTCGGCCGGGGGAAAGCGGACCAACAGACCCCCTCTCGCCCCATTTGCTTCTATTGGGTTATTTTGTTTGTGTGCGCGGGTTTCATCCATTCATTTTCTATTACACTTACAGCCACCGGGGCCACGGGTGACTTTGGGTGAGAGGCAGGAGACAACCTGGAAAGAAAGGCATTTGTTTATTGATTTGAGTCATTTGGTATTCTGTCTTGTATTGTAAAAGCTTCTGCCACCTCCCGCCCGCTCACTTTGATTTGATCTTCCTCCTCCGTCATCTTCCACCTTACAATCGCAAGCACGCCCCGCCTCCGCAGTGTGACGCACCCCCTGCCTCTCTTGCCTCTTCTTCTTCTTTGCCGCCTCCTCTTCCTCGCGCAGTGATGCAACGTGCTCCTCTTAGGTGACGAGGTGATGGATGATTTGGAAAAGTAAACAACAACAACAACGCCGTCTTTCGTTTGTTGCTTGTTTGTTTGTTTGTTTGGACAGCCAAGGACTTTTGGAGGCCGGACCTCAGCGACGCCACGGGTCAGTGTGTCCACCTTTTAATATCTATTCATGGGCATATTCATAGAAATTAATCCCGCTTCTCGCCCAAAAAAAAACAGCTTGGATGGGCTCCTACACACCCGCAACTCTTATGAGGATCAGCGGCTCAGGGTATGAATGAACTATCAAAGTGTCACTTGTATTTTGGGGCATGATGTCCGCCATAATGCATGAAAATTGACATAAATTGTTCTAAATAAGTATATGCAAATGTATTGCTATTATTGTATTAATATGATATGTTCAAAACTTAATAGAGACTAAAACTACATATGTTGTTACTTCCGTCTGCTCCTTTTGAACGTGATAAACTTGCAGAATTTTGTAATTTACTTTTCTTTTTTTCTTTTTTTTTTTTTTTACAGTACCTGTTTATCTCATTTCTTATACACACACACACATACTTGTACTTACATAATTGTGAGGACATCCATAGACATAATGCATTTCCTAGCCCCTTCCCCTAACCCCAACCACCAAAAACGATTGCCTACCCCTATTCCTTACCCTAACCTCAACCATAACCCAATTCAAACCTAAACTCTAAAACCAAGTCTTGACCCTCAAAAAGAGGTCTTGAGTTGTGAGGACCGGCCAAAATGTCCTCACTTCACAAACATTTCCTCAATCTGTTAGTTAAAGACGTGTTTTGGTCCTCACAATGTCGTAAGTACAAGTATACACACACACACACACACACACACACACACACACACACACACACACACACACACACACACACACACACACACACAAACAGTGACGGTCAGTAATGTGTGCAATGAAACTGCAATGACGATTAACATTTTTTATCGTAATTAATCGCATGACTTCAATAGTTAACTCAGGATTAATCACAAATGTTATATTTGTTCTAAATGTACAATAAAATATTTTTTTCCCCGAGTTGTCATACTCTTAACATAAAAGTGGAAAAAATGTGAAACTAATAGAAATATGGCTGCGTCTTTTAGTCATTGATACATTAATTTCATAATTTATAAAATTGAGTTAAAATTAAAAACGTACTGTAAAAAAGGAGTGCGATGTTGACTTGTGTTGAGGTCACTTCTCTGCCACTAGATGGCATAATTGCATTTGTAAGGCATTGGTGACAGCTCAGTCCATTTTTCTTTTCATATTAAGAGCTATCTAATCTTTAACATTAAGTAAATTATAAAAGTTTTTGAAAATATAAAATACAACTTGATCCCAGTCTCCACATATATATATGCATTATTATTACATTTATTACTGCTCAATTTTGACCTGGATGTGTCTGCTGCGTTGCAACTGGTCATTAATCATGCGCTAAAAAAAATTGTGACGTTAAAGGAACTTTAAATTAACTCGATGTTAACGCAATAATATTGACACCCCTAATGTAAATACAGGAATTCGGTTTAGAATTACATTGCGGGACTTTGTAGTAAAAGCTTTAAAATCAGCAAATTTAGTTTAGTCTACACCTCATTATGGTGTAAATACTAATGAATGACTCTGTGCTTCATGTACAGTATTTGACTTTTATGGTGTTACCTTATAGGGAAGCCGCGATGTCACTTTCTGATGGCGCCATCGTTCTCATCACAACATCAGCATTCCAAGCGGGATTCCTCAGGGCAACGTGCTTGGTCCCTGGTCGTTTGTTTACGTCGTAAAAGCTTGACAGACGCCTCGTATCCAGGTGACGTCTGCACCTCGCGCTACACCGGCTCCTCCAGATGAGACTGAGCCAAAAATAGCAAAGGCGGGAAACGTGTTGATGAATAAATCAGCGTCCGCTCATGCGACGGTAACTCCCATTCGCTCCGTTGTTCCTCATCGCAAACGTCACGATTGACTGAAATACCTCAAATGTTTCCTTCCTTTTTCCGTTTGCAGGTAACCTGCGATGACCCTGCCAAGACAGAGAGTGTGACTGGATGTGTGCGGTTGGACTTAAGGGGCGTGGCCAAAGAGACATGATTGGGCATTCAAAATATTAAATTGTACTCATTGGACAGACGTCAAGTGCGATTTTATATATTTGTGTGATTGGATTTTTATGTGCGTGACGAGTCATAATGTGTGATTGGACATAACGATTGCCATCGGCAGAAATGATTGAACATCCGAGACTTGTGGGCGTGGTCATGCGACTGTGACTGGACGCACGAAAGAACGTGATTGGATAAACGCAAAATTTGGACTCTCCAATCGCGCATACGACATGGACTGGCTCGACGTCAACCGGGACCCGCCCATGTCCGGGGCTGCCAACCTCAGTTACCACGACGACTTCACGGCTGACGCAAAGCAACTCGGGTTCGACGGCGCCACCTTTCCCGAAGACCCCATCCGACTGGCCGGCGTGCAGGTGAGTGACGGGTTGACGTCTCGATTGGCATCCCGCCAACTGTCCGTCGCTCCTGTCAGGTGGTGTTGATCGCGGCCTACAGCGCCATCATCCTGCTGGGGCTTGTGGGTAATTCTCTGGTCATCTACGTCATCTACCGCTTCAAGACGCTGCGCACCGTCACCAACTTCTTCATCGCCAACTTGGCCGTCGGTACGTGTTAGGTTGCGGACGGCGCTGGCGGACCTCAGTTCAAATGTCTCGTGTCCGTTAAATGCCACTTCCTGTCCCGCAGCCGACCTGCTTGTGAACGCGCTGTGCCTCCCGTTCACGCTGGTCTACACGCTTCAGGGCGAGTGGCAGTTTGGCGGCGTCCTCTGCTTCCTGGTGCCCTTCGCCCAGGGCCTCGCCGTCCACGTCTCCACTCTGACCCTCAATGTCATCGCCCTGGACCGCCATAGGTCGGTAGGCGGGCGGATAAACGGCTCTCCGAGGCCCGGCGGGCTGACGTGTGACAGCGTGTTGCCGTGGTTACAGGTGCATCATTCACCACTTGGAGAGCCGGATGCGGAAGGAGACGTGCTTCAGGGTCATCGCGCTCACGTGGCTGCTGAGCGCCGCGCTGGCCAGCCCCCTCGCCATCTTCCGAGAGTACGGAGCCGTCACGCTGGAGCCGGGACACACCATCCAGGTGGGGGACGCCGTCGACTTCCCGGGAATACGGACTCAAATCCTTGCGACTTGGACTTCATTCGCTGTTTTGAAGACATGTGACTTGACAAACGCTAAAAAGTTAAAGTTAAGATTAAGGTTAAGACTTAAGATCTGCTTGAGACTTGAAGTTTAAGACATGAGAATTGTTTTGTGACTTTGAGATTAAGATTTGAGATTGATTTAAAATTTAAAGGTTAAGACTTGCTTAAGACTTTAAGGTTAAGTTTAAGGTTTAAATTTAAGTTTTGGGACTTGAAGTTCAAGACAAGAGAATTTCTTGAGACATTGAAATTAAGATTTAAAACTGGTTTTAGATTTAAAGATTAAGGTTTGAGATTTACTTGAGACTAGAAGGTTCAGCCTTAAAACTGGTTTTAGATTTAAAGATTAAGGCTTGAGACATGAAAGTTGAGACTTGAGACTTGCTTGAGACTTTAAGGTTAAGTTTAAATTTTAGGACTTGAAGTTCACGGCAAAAGAATTGCTTGAGACATTGAGATTAACATTTAAGACTGGTTTTAGATTTAAAGATTAAGGCTTGAGTCTCACTTGAGACTAGAAGGTTCAGCCTTAAGACTGGTTTTAGACTTAAAGATTAAGGCTTGAGACATGAAGGTTGAGACTTGAGACTTTCTTTAGACTTTAAGGTTAAGACTTACCTGATAATTGAAGTTTAAGTTTTAGGACTTGAAGTTCACGGCAAAAGAATTGCTTGAGATTAAGATTAAGGCTTGAAATTTACTTGAGACTAGAAGGTTCAGCCTTAAAACTGGTTTTAGATTTAAAGATTAAGGCTTGAGTCTTACTTGAGACTTGAAGGTTAAGTTTAAGACCTATGTTAAGGTTTAGGACTGACCTGAGACATGACATTTAAGACATGAGACTTGCTTGAGACTTGAAGTTTAAAACCTGAGATTTGAAGCTTAAGTCTTGAGAGTTACTGAAAACTCCTTGAGACTCGCAGTTGTGCGACTTCAACCCATCTCTGCTACTTCCTGTTTTGACCGCGAAAAATAAATGTGGCCCCCGACTGCAGGTGTGCACAGAGAAGTGGCCCGGGTCCAGCATGGACGGGACGGTGTACAGCGTCTCCATGCTGGTGCTGCAATACTTCCTCCCGCTCGCCATCATTACTTTCGCCTACGCCCGCATCTGGTCCAAGCTGCGAGGTCACGTCAGCCCGGCGGAGGTCGCAGGCAACGGGGCGCCCGCGGGACCCGAGCGCCACCGCCGCCACCGCAAGACCACCAAAATGCTGGTGACCATGGTGGTGGTCTTCGCCGTCAGCTGGCTCCCTTACCACGCCTTCCAGCTCGCCACCGACATCGACGGCAGCGTGCCGGACATGCCGCAGTTCCGCCTGCTCTACACCCTCTTCCACGTGATTGCCATGTGCTCCACCTTTGCCAACCCGCTGCTCTATGGGTGGATGAACCGCAACTACCGCGCCGCCTTCCTTGCCGCCTTCAAGCTCCGGGTTCGCGGGTGTCGGCACGCTAGCAAAGACTCCGTCCGCCAAGTGGAAGGAGCGGACGACGGGAGGACCAAGATGGCGGATGGCAGGCAGGAAGTGGCGTCCGCCTGCCTTAACGCCACCGACGTGTGATTATAAGGTTTTCATATCCAATTATATTCTTTATGGGTAAGCTACACCCCGTAGCAGCTGACTTTGGGTGGGGTTGATTGATGGTCACATGACTGACCTAAATTCTAATAGTTGTGCCATTAAATTGTATTATTTGGTACATACTGGTCGGTGCTGGATTTCACTTTCCTTTCTTTTCTTTGGTCCTTCCTCGGGTTTCCTGACGGCCTCACGACTCTGGCTGGAAGTGTTCGGTTTAGGTGAACGGTGTGGGATTTTTTTTTTTTCAATAGGTTTTAGGTGAACTAATGAATACACACTCACTCGCACGCACATACACATAATCACCCACATACAAAAAAATAAAAAAAATAGTAAAAAAGGAGAGCAATGATGATGACATGTCAAGTCGGTAAAATTACTGAATGAACAATACTGAGCTCCCCAGAAAAAAAAAACATTTTTTTTTAAATTATTTTATTGCCAAGGCTCTATTTTAGGCTTTTTTTTTATCTATAAGGCTGAACTGCTTCCAGTATGTATATTTTGATGTAAAATTTGTATTTATTTTTTGTCCAATCAAATTTCAGCCTCCTTGTGTTGCCATGTCAACAATCAATTGTGCCCTTCAGAATCAGTAATGCTAGCCAGGGGTGTCAAATCCATTTTTTACTTTCTGCACCTGGATTTAACACCTCTGGTGCTGGCTTATGCTATGTTTGCAGTTTGTCTGCCTCTTTAAACCAGTCGCATTTTAAATGTGTCTTTCTGTCCTCTGATTGGTTGTTCAAAGCAAACGTCTTACGGCCATCTTTGCACGTCTATCGTGATCTGCAAACATTAATACAAGTCTGTTGAGTCGGATGTATTTTATTTTTATGTTTTTGTCATGTTGGTATATAAATATTGATCGTAAACCGTTTCAGCTGATGTACGTGGCACAGTTGCGTGTTCTTGTGTTTTTGCATCATGTCACTGTTCCTATAATTGCGACATGACAGTGGCGGGGGATTAAGTTGTGTAATTCCCTACTAAACACGACTTGTCATATTTACCGTTCGAGTGTCCACATGGCGGGAAAGTGCGGGTCTGTTTGTGTACAAAGTGCACCCGCACAAAAGGTCGTCGCCCCCCGGACGGTTTACTCAACCCTTTTCTGAGTCACAAGTGTCGGGGACGGCTTCAAAACAGGCCAGGTTCGAGATCTTCGGAACATTTGACAAGATGCAACGACCGAGTTTGCTGGCTTGCCTCGGCCTCCTGTGCGCCATCGCCTCGCTGGTGAGACAACGGGCAAAAACTTTGTGTGGTTTGAACGTCATGTGACATTAATCCAAAAATGAAATGTCCGCAGGCTAGCGGGCTGGACCCCAGGGGAGCTCGGCCCGTAGTACCCAACACCCGATCTGAAAAGTGCGCCACCGAGAAGGAGTGGCCATTCTGCACCGACGACGACTGGGTACGTTTTTTTTTTTTTTTTCTTTAACTGAAACAGTATTTATTTTTTACTTTTTCCACCTCTGTCGCTAGGGTCCCAAGTGCCCGTCAGGCTGCAGGATCCAAGGTTTGATGGACTTCCAAGATCACAGCCTCCTGAAGAAAATTGAGAAGATCCGCAGTCTAGTGGAGCAGAACCAACTCGGGCACCGTTCGGCCGATCAGGTGACCAAGCAAACCTACGACTACCTGAAGGAGAAGCTCACCGTCAACTCCGGTTGGTCCTCGCACACCTTCTGAACCCCCGGCCGGGCTCTTTCCGAGCGTGACTTGAAGATGGCGTGTTGCGTTTGACTCCCGCAGGTCAAGACGACCGCTATTACAACCTGGCGCAAAGCCTTCGCCAGAGGATCTCCGACATGAAGGTGAAGATCGACCAGCAGCTGCGGCACCTGGCGACCCTTCGTGACCGGGTGTCCGATCAAGTGGCCGACTTGCAGAAGCTAGAGGTGAGCCTGCTTTGGACACGATGAAGGGGAAATCAGAAACAAGCTCCTAAGGGTGATGCGCTCCTCTTCCAGGTGGACATTGACATCAAGTTACGTTCCTGCAAAGGTTCCTGCGAGAAGTACTCTGAGTACCAGGTGGACCACGCCGGCTACGTGTCTCTGGACAAACAGGTTAGCCATTGAGGAGGTTCAAAAACATTTTGAGGGAATCCTTCGCCATTCTAAATTAAGAGTGACTAATATTACTGCGGCTTAAAAGGAGCAGCACAATGTCCATTGAAGTGAAACAAAAATAGACAAAAACGGTCTCTTTTAGATGAATCAGCTCCAGGCCCAGCAGGCGCAGGGTATCGAGTCCGTGCGCCAGCTGGAAGTGATGCAGAGCAGGCCGCTGCAGGAAGTGCTCCAGGGCAGCACCATTTACAAGTCCAAGGGAACGAAAATCGGACAGCAGGACATCTTCCACGAGGTCAGGACCCCTCACAACGCCGTTAACAAACTGTGAAATATAGTCTGGCACATTGTACAGTAGCCCAACCTTTTTTTGAGCCAAGATGCTTATTTTACATTCACCGTATTTCCCGGAGTCACAAGCCAAAAATGCATAATTAGGTAGAAAAAAAACAAACATAAGTCGCATTTTTTGCGGGTACTACTAAACTACTTGACCGAAAACATTGCGTCATCTTTTAAGGCAAGTTGTAACATTAATAAAAGAATAGAGAACAGACTAATACGTGTAACTTACTTACTGTATGCTAACACAATGAAGGTTCACTACTTGCAGCTTGTCTTCTGTGGAATCATTTTATTTTGGCGGGCATTTATGTTCATTCTCAGTTGTCTTTGTAAGCTAACGTTTACTGTTTAAAGCCCTTTAAATTCTAGGATTATAGCAGTCAGGCTGTTTTTTTGTTGTTGTTGTCATTTTCTCTCAACATAAAAGCTGCGCTCCTCCACTTTCAGAATCCGTTGGAATTATGTTGCTAGCGCTAACGTTTCCGGAGTTACGGTGATTTGAAAAACATGCAGCATTTCCTGTCTCCCTGCGTTACTCTGCTGTATGGCACACCACTTCCCCCCTCCACCACACAATCTGCCAGCTACTGTAATGTGTTTGGTATCGATGGAAAGCGGCGCTTGTCTACTTTCGGAATCCGTTGGAATGACGTTGCTAGCGCAAACGCTCCCGGAGTTATGGCGATTTGAAAAAAAACATGCGTCTTTGTTAAGGAGTAGGAGATATCAGTGCGCAAGTCTAGAGTGCCCTCTTGTGGCTGTCTGTATTATATACCCTCCAGTGTATTTGTTCATGTATAAGTCGCTCCGGAGTATATGTCGCAGGAACCGCCAACCTATAAAAAAAAAAAAAGTGTGGCTTACAGTCCAAAAAATACGGTACATCCCACCACCAAATTAACTCATTCACTGCTAGCCCAGTTCAAATGGATTTTTGACGTCTATAGCCGTCAATGGCACTGAATGATTGACATTTCTAGCTTTTTTTTTTGTTCTTTAGTAATCAGAGGTGGTTCTGCGCTGACAGATGTTATCTTGTTCTCCATTGGTAAGGTCAATTCGTTCCAGTTGATTCTCGAGGCGGAAGGTTCCAGCTCCTCCCCCGCAACCATCTCCAAAGTTCCAGGTACTTCCACCTCTTCATCAACCTCCACGCACTCTAAGTCCATCACTGAGCTGTCAGGAGGCAGCACCGGGGACTTGTTTGGCGGCGGCGGCGGCGCCGGCAACTTTGAAGACGTACGCCTTCCCAGTACCGACTCGAAAAATTGCGTGATAGTGACCAAGAAGACCACGGTGATGACCACAGACGGCCCCGTGGAAAAGCTAGTGGAGACCAGAGAGGGCGGTCCCGAATGTCAGGGGCTATCCGGCACCAAGGGTGGGCTGGATTCGCTCTTCCCCGGCCTGAGTCACGTCTCCTCCAACATCAAGACCGTTCACGTCAGCGGCGTCAAGGGAAGCGACTCGGATGCTAAAACCGGCTTCTCGCAGCCGTTTACGGAGGTGGGCTTCGACCTGGGAAAGTTCTTTAGTGACCACGCGGAAGACGACGCTCCCGACATGCACGCTCGCAGCGTGCAGAGCGCGCACGTCGCACGCCAGAGCGATTACACGGGAAAAGGTACCGCAGCCTCCGACCTGGAGTGACGGCGTATTCTGCTAGCTTTGGCCTTAGCGTCGCTAATACACTACTCACAAAAAGTTACGAATACAGTGTTCATAATGGCGTATTAGGGCCACGTCTAATCTTTGTTTGTTTTTTAGAGGGGGGTAACTTTCCGAGAAGCATTAAAGTTAATTAGTTAAAATGTCAATTACTTTCCAGAATTATTATTTTCACATTCATACATTTTGTTTTTTAACAAGTACATTAGCTAAGTTGATGTGTTGCATCTGCTGCTCTCCGTCATTCACTTGCCTAAAGTATGCTAGCTTCTGATTGGTTAGTGTTAGTCAGCTGATAGGGGATCAGGAAGTGTTGTCGCTCTAGCTGCCGTGTATGAGGAGGAAAGTTTAAATTAGGAATAAATCCGTCTCCATCTTGCCTTTTCATTTAATAAACAGTGTTCAATTAGCCACCAATGAATCCTCACGTAAGACTATAGCAAGGCTACGTGTATTTGCCGTAAGTTTCGGAGTTTTTTTGTCGCAAATTTGCCACTTTTTAACGTCGCAAATTTACAGGTTTATTTCTCGTAAATGTATGAGTTTTTCTCGCGAATTTGACACTTTTTAACTCCCACTTTAAGTGGCATATTTGCGGGTTTATAAAGTTGCAAATTTGCGGATTTATTTCTTGTAAATTTATGAGTTTTTCTCGCAAATTTGCCACTTTTTAATTCCGCAAATTTGCTGGTTTATTTTTCGTAAATTTATGATTTTTTTTCGCAAATTTGCCACTTTTTAACTCCGCAAATTTGCGGGTTTATTTCTCGGAAATTTATTAGTTTTTCGAGCAAAATTGCCACTTTTTAACTTTGCAATTTTGCGGGTTTATTGCTCGTAAAAAAAAAAATTTTCGCGCAAATTTGCCACTTAAGAAAGTCGCAAATTTGCGGGTTTATTTCTCGTAAATGTATGAGTTTTTCTCGCGAATTTGACACTTTTTAACTCCCACTTTAAAAAGTGGCAAATTTGCGGGTTTATAAAGTTGCAAATTTGCGGATTTATTTCTTGTAAATTTATGAGTTTTTCTCGCAAATTTGCCACTTTTTAATTCCGCAAATTTGCTGGTTTATTTTTCGTAAATTCATGATTTTTTTTTCGCAAATTTGCCGCTTTTTAACTCCGCAAATTTGCGGGTTTATTTCTCGTAAATTTATTAGTTTTTCGCGCAAATTTGCCACTTTTTAACTTTGCAAATTTGCGGGTTTATTGCTCGTAAAAAAAAAAAATTCGCGCAAATTTGCCACTTAAGAAAGTCGCAAATTTGCGGGTTTATTTCTCGTAAATGTATGAGTTTTTCTCGCGAATTTGACACTTTTTAACTCCCACTTTAAAAAGTGGCAAATTTGTGGGTTTATAAAGTTGCAAATTTGCGGATTTATTTCTTGTAAATTTATGAGTTTTTCTCGCAAATTTGACACTTTTTAATCCCGCAAATTTGCTGGTTTATTTTTCGTAAATTTATGATTTTTTTTTTTCGCAAATTTGCCACTTTTTAACTCCGCAAATTTGCGGGTTTATTTCTCGTAAATTTATTAGTTTTTCGCGCAAATTTGCCACTTTTTAACTTTGCAAATTTGCGCGTTTATTGCTCGTAAAAAAAAAAAATTCGCGCAAATTTGCCACTTAAGAAAGTCGAAGAAAGTCGCAAATTTGCGGGTTTATTTCTCGTAAATGTATGAGTTTTTCTTTATATTGCGAGTTTTTTTTCTCGGAATATTACCACCCCTCTGAAAAAGAAAAAAAATATATGTGGCCTTAATATGCTGTCGTAATAATCGTAGTTGCGAATTTAACTATTTACAGATTTTTTTTTTTTTAGCATTATCATAAAAAAAATCTGGCTCAACTGAAGGAAGAATTTTCTCTTTTTTTTTTGGTCCCTAATCCCTGCTGTTTGTTGGAAATGACAAAATAGGATTTTTAAGTGAAATTTTCAGATAAACCCAAAATATGCAATATTTTGCTCCATTGAGCTCCATTGAATGTTTCTGGACTTTTTATATTCAATGAGCTGAATGGCAAATTTCACAAGAGGTGTTAGATCCATGAACATTTCCCAGACAGCAAAAAGAAATGAAACCGTTTGACAAATAGGTTACTATAAAGTTCATTTTCCGTTCATCCTGAAATTTCACCCGAATATCCCTAACTTTTTGAGGGTAGTGAAACGAGTTCTAATTTTTAGCGCTTAGCATCCGTGTTGAACTTTCTGGAATTTGAAGAAACAAATGATGTGTTGCAGATTGCGTGGATATCTTCCACAAGCACACCCGGGGGGAAACGAGCGGCTTGTTTAACGTCAAAGCCTCTGCCACCGCCAACCTAGTATCGGCGTACTGCCTCCAGAAGGGGCTGTTGGCCGGCTGGTTGTTAGTCCAGCAGCGAGAGAACGGCTCGCTCGACTTCAACCGAACTTGGGCCGAGTACCGCGAAGGTTTCGGACGTGTGGACGCGCAGGGGAGGGGGGAGATGTGGCTCGGCAACCGGAACCTTCACTTGTTGACCGACCAGGGTGAGACCCTGCTGAGGGTGGACATGCAGGACGGGGCGGGGGGCGTAACCACTGCAGAATACATAGTTAGGGTGGGCCCCGAGGAGGAGGGCTACCCGTTACATCTCTCTGGCTACAGCGGCACCGCAGGAGACGCCCTCGCCACTGCCCACGCGGCGTCTTCCGGGTCCCACAGCGGGATGAAGTTCAGCGCTTGGGACCGAGACAATGACACGGGGGCAGGAAACTGCGCGGCGACACACAGCGGGGGCTGGTGGTACAACAACTGCCAGTCGGCCAACCTCAACGGGGGCGCCGGCGCCGTGTGGGCCGGTCGCCGCCTCAAGAGAGTTCAAATGTTTGTGCGACCTGCCACATTGTGACCTTCTGTGTTGACATTTGGTTGCGTCAGCTTTTCTTGTTTGTGAAATGTTCAGCACTGACCTCAATAAAGCATCAATGCTCATCTCATCTGCTTCCGTGCGTGTGCGTGTTGTGGTCCTGGGGGTCCTCACTGATGAAAGCCGTACATATTCTACTCACAAAATGTTAGGGATAATCCTAAAATGCACTAGAACGGGGGGTCAGCAACCTTTACCGTTAAATGAACCCTTTTAGGCCTAATAAATGAACTCATTCACTGCCAGCCCAGTAAAAGTCGATCTTTTGACGTCTATTGCCGTCAATGGCAGTGAATGAGTTAGAAAAAAATCTGGAGCTGCAAAACATTTGAAGATTGTGATGAAGGAAACAGTGTTAAACAGTTAGTGATAATTTAATGTACTGATGGCTCAAGAGCTAATTAGAGCTGCACCATAACAAAAATATAAAGCATCCAATACTTTGAAACTTTCGTCTTCCGTTTGTGTAAAAATTTTTTTTAAAAAAAGTTGTTTTTTTCATACTTCATTTTCAATATATTTTTTACTTTTCTGCATTCCAGTCAAATATCTGTTTATCTGTTAACATTTATGGACATATTATGGTCATTGCCTGCCTCTCTTCCTTTTTTTTAGTTTTTTTGTGTGGACATTTTATACAAATTTTCGGGATTTTTTTCTTTTTTGGAACATTTTAGCTACTTTTTAAACATATTCGGTTTTTGTAATTTTTTACGTTTTTTTTTTTCATACTTAACTTTTAATATATTTTTAGACTTTTCTGCATTTCTGTTAAATTTCTAAACATTTTGGCAAATTTATTGACATAATTTTAGTGTTATTTTTTTTTAATTTTGTGGACATTTCATGCTAATTTTCAGGATTTCTTCTTTGTTACTTTTTCTGCTTTGAAAAAAAGTCTGACATTTTTGGGCAATTTTATGTACATTTTGCAGTAATTTTGCTACTTTTTACACATTTTCTTTTCTGCCTTTTTGTTAAACTACATTTTCTGACTTTTTTTTTGCAATTTCAATGCGATTTTATGTTAATTTTATCTGCCTTTCCTTTTCTGTTTTTGGACCTTTTATTGTTACTTTTTAAACATTTTCTTTTCCGGCTTTTTTATTCAATTCGCTAAATTCGGATGTTTTATTTTTCTGAAGACTTCTACTACGACTGATACATTGAACAGTTGAAGTGTTTGAAAGTTTGCGTTAACAGGATTTTACGTATTTCATCTTTCAATTGGGCAAATAAATCTGTTTGTGTCAAAGTTCTGTCCAAAAGCAAACAAACATGGCGTCCTTGGACCCTGCGCACGCTGTGTACTCGCTAACCACATATTTGCTCTGCTCCCATAGCATGCGCAAGGTCGCATATCCAACATGGCCGCCGGCAGACCAGCCTCTCCTCCGATGAACGTCGCTGCCCCGCCCGGTCGGACGTGCCGCCGTGTTCCCATGGCGACTGGGTAAGAACAGGACATGTGACTTGTTGGCCTTGAAGCCAATAGTATAATAATAATAATAAAAAACAATACTCCATCATTTATTTCCAAGCGTTTTCATAGTAAACGAATCACGATGTGTCTTTTGACCAAAACAGGGCAGGACGTGTCCATCTGGCTGCCGCCTTCAGGCTGTCCTTTCGCAGGCGGACATGGAAGCGGACGGGAAGCTGGACGCATTTTGTAAGACTGCCAAGAAGATGGAGGCTGCGTTTGAAGAGTTCATGGCGAAGGTTGTGAACGTCTACCGCCACCACCGGAGGGTCCTCGTCATCCAACACGGTAAAAAGCCAGCCGCAACTTTTCAGTTTCACGCCTTGCGTAAAGTCCTGCAACTACTTTTGTTTAAATGAAGCTCCTCGACTCACTTCGACATAGTTCCTTGACACCAAGATGACAATAGTTGGCGGCAAAGAACTACTTTTGTCTAAGTGAAGCTTCTCATCTCAATTCTACGTAGATCCTTTGGCACCAAAGCACTACTTTTGCTTTGAATTAAACTCCCTAACTCACTTCAACGTAGTTCCCTGGTACCAAGAAGTGATGCAATGGTAGCAAAGCACCACTTTTGTCTAAATGAAGCTCCTCAACTCAATGCGATATAGTTCCTTGCCACCAAAATTTCCATGAGATTGACACCAAGATGACACTAGTTGGCGGCAAAGAACTACTTTTGTCTAAGTGAAGCTTCTCATCTCAATTCTACGTAGATCCTTTGGCACCAAAGCACTACTTTTGCTTTGAATTAAACTTCCTAACTCACTTCAACATAGTTCCCTGGTACCAAGAAGTGATGCAATGGTAGCAAAGCACCACTTTTGTCTAAATGAAGCTCCTCAACTCAATGCGATATAGTTCCTTGCCACCAAAATTTCCATGAGATTGTGGCAGAGAACTATTTTTTTCCCACCAAAGCACTACTTTTGCGTCTTTTCTTTTTTGTGTGCTTTTGCTGAACTCTTGAGTAGTGACCGATACCACGTACCGATACCACTAGTTATTTTCATTCATAAAATTTTCCCCAAAATACAATCAATGACAGATCATTTTAAAGCAAGACCTACATATTCCATTATAGCATTTTTTTTCTTAAAATTGAAATTTTATATTCCTTCTATTGTTTTTATTCTTTGTATTCACACATTGTGCCCTGGGCCCTTTGCAGTGTCAGAGCTGAAGTTTGTGCAAGATGCTGCTGAATTGGCGAAGAACCTGACGTCGCTCCGGCAACGATCTTGGCAGCTACGGCAGCGGCTGGAGGAGCTGAATGAGCGCGTCCAGCGGCAGGTGGAAGAGCTGTGGAGGGCTGAGGTGAGCCGCCTGAAAGTCATAAGGTTGGGCAGCACATGATGGTATTACGGCGGCTTTTTTTTAATTTTTATTTTTTAAACGCAAAGTCTTCTGTAGCAAAAAAAAAAAAAAGTGCTAAGTTGGCATCAATGCTCGCCAGGTGGACGTGGACATGAAGCTGCGAGCGTGTGGGGGCTCCTGCCGGACGGCGCTGCCGTTCAGCATCGACCGGGACGGCTATCGGACACTACGGGCCGACTTGGCTGAGTTTGACAGGCAGAGAAATAGGAAGAAGGCCCCGCCCCCGCCAGACATCCCACAAATCAAACTGCGGCCTGTGCTTGTGGGCCCGCCCCCGTCCAAAACGTACAAGCAGATCCCGGCGGTGAGGAGCGAACTGCTCACCCAGTTTGAGGACATTGGACAAAACCAGCTCTATGTGGAAAAGTCTGAGAATGGAAAAAACAGAGAATCTTAGCACTACCTACAAAATTATTATTATTTTAATAATGTATATCAATGACAAGTACTGGAGCATTTAAACATCAATAAAAAGGAAGACAAGTCAAAAAAATTCTTCACAATATGTTCTATGGGGCCCCACTAGTCTAAACACGCCATCCTTAAGCAGCGAAATTAACCCGTTTTTATCCATCTCATTGGGCGGCCATTTTGCCACTTGATGCCGACTGAAATTGACATCACAGTGCCTAAGGACTCAACTTGCAAACGTCACATTACCAAACCCCAAAAAATAGTCAAATGACATTTTCAATTGACAGCAAGTAGCAAAATGGCCGCCCCATGAGATGGATACAAACATTTTGCTGATTAATTCATATCCCACAAACCCAATATTAATCAGAATGCTGTGTTAAAATAGTGGGGGCACATACAACATATTACTTGACTTCCCTTTTAACAAAAAACGCCATTCTGTTGTATGACATTCCCTTGTATTGAGTAAGCACAACCACACCGAGTCACCATGAGTAAGCTAGCATTAGCAACCACTCGTCGCACACTCACCTCCAATATTGCAGAGAGGATGAGACGACTGCTCATTATTGACTATACAACACTATTTATTATCTGAAAATACATTTAAATATTTCATCAATTGATATTTAATGTATTTTTTTAAGGAAATTGTTGGTGGCAGAGTGGTGGCCTCTGGCGCCCTCTGTTGACCAGCCGCCCCAATTTTTTTTGTTAGTAATGTTTTATTGTGCTAATGTTAGCGGTGAAACGTGAAATAAAGTTGATCGAATTATTAATGAGCCAGCCACTTTCACTGTGTGTGTTGTCAAACAGGAAACAGGAAGTATGTTGCGAGTTCAATGATCAGCGAGGACACAAGTTGACAAGTAAGTGTGACGTTTATTCACAGTGTCTCTATTGTTATCGTTTGTTATCGGGAGGCAAAGACGGGTCGTATTTTCATGCTGATGGCCTTGAGCGAATACCAGCTTCCCTTCCAGTTCATCCACACGATGCCGTCGTCTGTGCCATGCTTGGCCATCTGTTTGGTGTAGGCTCCGCCCACGTAGTACCGACCATTGGGATTGGCCGAGTGGCAGCGGTTGTACCACCAGCCGCCGCCGTCCTCTCTGGCGCACTGCGTGGAGGGGTCGCCGGGGTTCCTGGAGTAAAGTGGAAGAGGGTAAGGTGTAAGACGGGAAGAATGTCATCTTGTTCAAAGAGCTGAGCGACAGCCACGTTTGTGGCCACACCCACCAGTTGTCGTTGTCTCTGTCGTAGGTGCTGAACTTTGCGCCGTGGTGTTTGGTCATCGTGCGGTTTACCCCGAAGAGTTCCAGAGCGCCGTCCAGGAGACAGTTCCCGGCGTTGCCCGAGTAATCGCTCACCGCCAGCACATAGTTGGACGACTCGGACTGCATGGTGAACTGCCGGTACTGGCTGTAGACCTGGACGCAAAGCAACCCGATGACAAGATAAGTAGTGGTGCAACGGATCAGCGTCGGTTCGCCTACGATCCGCGGGATTGTTGGTGGCGCGCATTCACAGTGGACACCATTTTCAAAACTTCAAAATAAAGTTTGTTTACATTGATGGTAATGCGAATAGCCTTAGTGGACATTTACTTTGAAAGTAGCCCACGTTGTGTCATGATGGCTAAATTGACTTCCCTTTTAGACGTTCGTAGTCTTGATTGACATCGAAGTTGCCACCAACATCAACACAGCGCTGTCCCGAACTCATATTCAATCGCTAGTTTCAGACGCTAAGAAACCGCTAATTAATTACGCAGTCATTGTATGAGACGACGGAAGTCTCCAACGGAAGTGGCTACTGGCTAGCATGCGGCTAATGTTAGCATTAACTACGGATGCCTGGCTGGTAGTTATAAATGAGTTTGACAGCTAGCAACTGTCTTACTTGAATTATTTTTTTAATATTCTGGACCAAGGCTACCTTGTAATTCACCCTCCATGTTTACAGGAAGGGAATGTGCCTTAAATTACACTTTGAGGTCTTTTCATTATTTAGAAAAAAGAAAAACATTCAATTCAAAATGTCAATCATAGCCGTTTAGATTGTTAGATTGAACACAAGTTTAAGCCCTTAGTAGCTTGTTATTTTACACATGAACCATGTATAAAATGAGAATGTTTTTGCCTCATATTGCACTTAAAGTTGCGTTCCTAAATTCTAAACGGCTATATTAGACATTTTGAATCAATTTTTTTATTTAATTTAATGGGAAAAAGTATTTTACAAAATAAATGAAGACACTAAATCCTACACTGCTATATTAGACTTTTTTTTTTTTAAATATATTTTTTTATTTAATGGGGGAAAGCATTTTACAAAATACGATCCAAACCGTGACTTTTGTGCTCCGGTGCACCACTAATAAGTGCTGGTAAGTACATTAGTGTTTGGTAAGACGACAAGCCCCATGCTCACCTTGGCGCCCGTCCAATCCTGCATCTCGAAGAGAATCTCCGTCGAACCCATCTTGGTCAGCTGACTGATGCGCTCGTTGCCCAGCCAGTATTCGCCTGTCACATGACAGGACGTGAGGTTCGTAGCTCTGCTCCCTTTCCATACAATACAAAAAAAAAAAAAAACTAACCTGGGGTCTCGCAGTGACCCTTGCCCACGTCCAGCGCGATGTTCCCAAAACCACGTCTGTACTCGTCCCAGCGTCGGCCAAAGTCCACGCTACCGTCCAGTCGGTTCTGGATGAGGAGCCATCCTGGTGGACCACGTCCATGTGAGACAATGTTCCTCACGAGCCAGGCTCCTCCCCCCCCACCCTGACCTACCTCCGTTACGGGAACTTTGGTCACAGAAGACTTTGTACGCGGGCGCGTATGGATCCGGTTGGATGAGGTACATCTGTGAGTCTTTCCCGCCACGGCGGTAAATGTCCTCGCACTCCTTTCCTGAAAAGTAAAAAAAAGACATTTGAGCATTTATTTTGATATTAATACTCTGCCATTTTTTTTTTCTCACCGGTCACCACAGGGATGGGGCATTTGGTCTGGCACGGTTCCTTGCACTGCTCCCTCTGCGCCTGGATGGCCTTCTCCAGCTTCTCGATCTTCAAACGGATCTTGTCCACGACGCCCTGCATGGGTATGACAACAGCACCCCCTAGTGGTGAAATCTCTCACTACCAATGGCTAATTTAGTGTTGCCAACTAGCCAATGTAGGATATTACAAAAGGCTGCTATATTCGTCACTAAAAGGAGGATGTCGTTGCATACTTGTTGCTAAGGAATTGCTATGATAATCTGACAAGTTGCTAAATATAGCACCAAAAGTGCTAATTGCCATCAATGCATGTGATGTAACGCCCACCTGCAGGACCCGAATGGTCGAGGGAAAGACGGTGTCGACCGTCTCCTTGATGAAAGCATGCTGTTCTTCCACCTGACTGGTGAACTGATTGACCACACGGCCATTGTCTGCGGGGAGAGGAAGTGCACGATGGGACACGGGAGCGCGGGAGGTATGCTACACGAGCGAGCGCCGTCACCGACCTCCGATGATTCGCTGGCGCTCGGTGAGCGAGGAGGACATGTCGGTGGCGTAGTTGTAGACGATGTTGGACAAACGCGACAGCTCGTTTACCGGAGGCGTCAACTGGTTGATGCTCTGGAACAAATAAGAAGCGGCGGGTTCTTTATGTATTTATGTATGGTAGTGACCGGCAGAACAGTTAAATACTTTTCCACTAGATTAGGGGTCAGCAACCTTTCCTGTCAAAGGAGCCATTTTAGGCCAAATAAATGATCAAAAATGTGTGTGGGGCTGCAAAACATTTGAAGATTGTAATGAAGGAAACTGTGTGTTAGTGTATCCAATACTTTGACATTTTGCCATACTTTGGCAATTTTTCCTAAATTTGTCAGCCTTTCTGTTAAATTTTGGACAATTTTATGGACGTTACGGTAATTTTCTGCCTCTCTTCCTTTTTTGGACATTTTATGGCTATTTTTTTTGTGCCTTTTTTGTCAGCAATTTTCTGACATTTTTGTGGACACTTTAAGGTAATTTTTGAGACTTGTTTTTTGGACATTTTATAGGTACTTGTTAAACGTTATTTTCTGCTTCTTAAAAAAAAAAACATTTTCTGACCTTTTTTTGCCAATTTTGTGAACATTTTATGGTAGTTTTTCGGGATTTCTTCTTTTGTTTTGTTTTTTTGTAGTTACTTTATGAACGTTTTCTGTTCTGCCTTTTTTTTAAATAAATAAATAAATACATTTTCTGACTTTTTAGGGCAAAAATATTTGATAGTAACTTTCTGCCTCTGACATTTTAGGTTACTTTTTGAAAAAAAAAAAAATTCTGCCCCTTTTTTTTCCCAGTTCTGACATTTAAAATTTTTGGGCAATTTCATGTACTTTTTATGGTCATTTTCTGGACATTTTAAAGTAATTTTTTAAAACCTTTGCATCTTTTTTGGACAACTTAAAAATTTGGACTGATATTTTTTTGAATATTTAATTATTCATGTTTTTCTCTAAATCTTTAATTCAGTTGAAGAACATTTTATCTTAAAAAAATACAAATGAATACTTAAAAAATATTATTTTCTACAATTTTTTAGAGCTCCATAGGAGAGGGACTAATGAGCCACATGTGGCTCTAGAGTCGCAGGTTGCAGACCCCTACACTATCATTGTTTTTGACATTTTTTGTTTGGTGGTCTTGAGATTTTTTTTCTCATATGCCACGGCACAATTAATGTTAGGAAACTATTGTATAAACTTACCGTCGTGACGCTCTTCTCCTGCTTGAGCAGCGCAGTTTTCAGCTCGCAGCCGGTCGGACACAACACACCCTGGTGAGGGCGGGCAAAGCATAGTCATAAATAGTACCGAAACCAGCTGTTCTTAACCTGGGTTCGATCGCTTATTGTGATCAAAGCGGGCAGACGAATATGTGAAAATATGAATTCATATTACAGAGCATATGGTGTTCCACAGGGTTCAATTCTGGGGCATCTGCTGTTTTCAGATTTATTATAAAGTGAGGTTTACCAATTCCCCAGCGCCATACGAACATCCGCCTGATTCTGGGTGCACCTTCTTCTCCTCCTCCACCACATGTCCTCTGGACTGGGTTGTGGGGCGTCCATGATACCTGGACAGACGCCGTGTTAGCATCATGGCTAATACATTTGTAAGTATGTGTGTGTAGAAGACTGACCTGCTGCCACCACTAATTGGAGGCGGCGAATAGCGGTTGGAGCTGTAGGAGTCCCGGCCCCGAGTGAGTGGGCGGTGGCCTCTGGCACCGGGTCCTGCTGGATCCTGTGAACACAAAGACGCTTGTTGGATGTGGACAGTAACGAGTGGGACAGATAGCGCTCAATGAAGAGCGTGACGTACCGTCGCGTTGGTCTTCGACGTGGTATTTGTGTCCTGCACACAAAGCACAAACCGTCAGCGGCTATTTTGAAAGGGCGCCCGTTTAAAAAGTGGCTCGCTAGGCTCACCGTGTCGTACTCGTCGTAGTCCAGGTTGCCCTGTGGGACGACCCCACTCACGCAAAGGAACAGCAGCAGCAACGCGCAGGTCGTCTTCATCTCGGCTTTGCTCTTCTGTCCCGCGGCTCTCAGAGACGCTTTTTATGCTCGCCTACTCCGCCCCTTGCTCCTATTGGTGGAGCTCTGTGAGTACATGTCCTCACACAGCAAACATGACCGGGACTGACGGGAAACTTGATCAATGTCAGGAACTTGCTGGATGTTTGAGTCCAAAGGGTCATCAAGCATGAGTTTATTGGATTTTTTTATTTATTTAAACAACACTTTAGTCACACACAAAACATTACAACCTCCAAAAGAGACGTAAAGTGGATGAGTCAATGTCCAAAACACATGAACCGAAAGAACGCTTTGTGTCCAGGGAGCAAAAACACATCCCAATATTTAGTCCACAAATTGGCTGCAAGACACTGTTTGGTAATGGCGCTCCTCAGGGATCCTATTCCAGCCCCAGTGAGAAGTTGATCCCGTGGACGATGCCGATGATGATGGGTTGCCAGGCAACCAGGTACCGGAGCCAGTCCAGCAGCTGTCCATACAGGACGTGCGTCTTTTCCCAGCTGAGTGCGGAACACCGTTAAAGACTGTCAGACACACACACACTCGTTGACACGCACACACAGGATTGGACAGAAGGATACGGGTTGTTCATCATTGTCTTCAAGTCCACCTTCTCGTTGCAATAAGGACACGTCTGCTTCTTCCCTACAATGCACCAGCCACGGATGCAGAACTCGTGGAATCTAAAAGGCCAGGTGGCCAGTTAAGGAGCAACAGGAAGCGGCGGTTCTGAAGATGCGTCGGACGCGCTGAGGGACGAGGATACATGTGGCCGCAGGACAGCTGGTACGTGTCTTCGATGACGCCCTCTTCGTCCACGTGCACCAGGAGCTGCTGAGCGCACACGGCGCAGATGTGATCGCTCAAACTGCGGCTAGGAATGCCGCCGCGGCTGTAATACTGCGCACACAAGCACAATTTTTAGAATTATATAACCGCGAAAAATACACCACGGATATAGTGCAAGTGCGATAACACGTTACCCCGATGGTGGACGCCATAAAGTCGGAGCAGATCTCGGCAAAGTCCCGGCCCAGCACGCCGTAATAAAGCCCGTAGAACAACATGACCACGCCCACATCCATGGAGTCCTCCGCCTTGATCCTAAACATCGACAAGAAACGTCACGTTCATGGCAAGCCTACGTGCGTCACGTGACGTCCGCTCACCTGAAGAAGACGTTGAAGCCAAACATGGTGAACATGATCGCCATGTAGCCCAGAAGCCCCACGGCGTAGCTCAGTTTGTAGATCAACAGGAACCATTTGTACACCAGCCTTAAGAGAGAAGGCGCTTAAGCTAGCAAGTCCCACGAATGGAAATCTGAGTTGCGTTTTGCGATGCAACTTGAGAATGCCGCCCCTACCTTGGCGTCCTGCAAGAGAGCGGCTTGCGTGTGGCTCTGAAGATGACGTAGCTGGTGATGACGGAGAAGACACCCCACATGGAAAGGAACCTCCACCAGTAGAGTTTGACGGTGAAGTAAAGAGGAACCACCCACATCTGGACCAGCGTGACTAACTGAGGACAACAGTTTTGAGACTTCCCTGAAGCATCTCACGTAACACACGCACACGCTTACGTTGTATGAGCGGTGATGGCGCAGCTTCCACTGGACCAGCACAATCTGGGCCACTACTAGGGTGGCCATCAGGATCAGAACCATCTCGGCGTGCATGGCCTCGTGACCTTTGTGTTTGACGTGCAGACGCTCGTGTTGCATCCTACAGATGTTGCAAAAATGCGTCTATTTTTGTTTTCTTCATAAAATGATTTAGTTTGAACTATTGTGGATCACTTGAGAGTTGTCCACTCACCTCCAGTTTTCTCTGGGAGTCATCTTCAGCAGATCATTCTAGAGGTAGCAGTGGGGATTGGATTTGTGTGGTAGGAATAACTCATTTGTAGTTAACAGAGGACTTATTTTTGGAGACTTGTGCCACGTCGAAGGAGTGTTTTCACACATGCTACATACATTGTTAGTCACGAGGACGATATAGCGAATTAAAGATTCCGTAT
Organism: Vanacampus margaritifer; assembly: GCF_051991255.1. Classification (NCBI taxonomy): domain Eukaryota; kingdom Metazoa; phylum Chordata; class Actinopteri; order Syngnathiformes; family Syngnathidae; genus Vanacampus; species Vanacampus margaritifer. Next base: position 18,540,147 of record NC_135446.1, read on the forward strand.
TCCCTCCTAAACTAAACAACAAATAAACGCTTCTGCTTGTCGCGGAGTTACCTACCTGAGGTTGCATACCCGCCATCCTGGCTGAATTCGAGTGTCACTGACTGTGCTGGTTAGCCGGGCATGCTAACAGCAAGTGCTAGCTTGACGGGCTAACAGCTGTTACCATAACCTCCGACTGTATGGCAAGTCAGGAGAGTCAAAACTCAGCTAAAAGAAGAACTTCATATCGCTGACTACTGTAGTAACAGTACAAAACGCTATTTTCTCCCAATTTATGTACAAAGGGTGTTTTGAAAATAAGACAGACACACAGTAAAGATTTAAAGTCCTTTTATTCAGTTCAATTAGTAAAAAAAAAAAAAAAAGTGATTCGATGTGTCACGTCTTGAAGCAAATCTGTGGGAAGAGGATAAGACAAGAATCAGCACGTTGCGCCATGACCACGACTGACACATGATCATCCAGCAATGTCGCTCAGACATCCAAGGAAGTATTTAGCCATCTTTGGTCACAAGACCTCTGGTGGAAACTACGAATGGCAGGAAAAATCGTCATCACAGCGACAATGATGTTAAAGTAGTAACTTTTTTTTTTTGCGGACCTGAATGGCTCTTGGCTGCTTGCTCACAAAATGGCCATCACGGGACGTTCACCTGAAAGACAAATGGAGGATGTCAGTTTTCAATCCAAGCAACCATGATAAGAAGCCATGTTGCAAAGTTCGCTCAGACATCCAAGGAAGAGTTTAGCCGTCTTTGGTCACATGACCTCTGGTGGAAACTACGAATGGCAGGAATAATCGTCATCACAGCGACAATGACGATAAAGCAGTAAAAAAAAAAAAAATTATGTACCTGAATGGCTCTTGGCTGCTTGCTCACAAAATGGCCATCACGGCACGTTCACCTGAAAAAGAAATGGAGGATGTCAGTTTTCAATCTAAGCAACCATGATAAGAAGTCATGTTGCAAAGTTCGCTCAGACATCCAAGGAAGTGTTTAGCCGTCTTTGGTCACATGACCTCTGGTGGAAACTACGAATGGCAGGAATAATCGTCATCACAGCGACAATGACGTTAAAGCAGTAAAAAAAAAAAAAATTATGTACCTGAATGGCTCTTGGCTGCTTGCTCACAAAATGGCCATCACGGGACGTTCACCTGAAAGAGAAAATGGAGGATGTCAGTTTTCAATCCAAGCAACCATGATAAGAAGCCATGTTTTAAAGTTCGCTCAGACATCCAAGGAAGTGTTTAGCCGTCTTTGGTCACATGACCTCTGGTGGAAACTACGAATGGCAGGAAAAATCGTCATCACAGCGACAATGATGCTAAAGTACTGGTAGTTGTTTCTTCTTCTTTTTTTTTTTTACATACCCGAATGGCTCTTGGCTGCTTGCTCACAAAATGGCCATCACGGGACGTTCACCTGAAAGAGAAAATGGAGGATGTCAGTTTTCAATCCAAGCAACCATGATAAGAAGCCATGTTGCAAAGTTCGCTCAGACATCCAAGGAAGTGTTTAGCCATCTTTGGTCACATGACCTCTGGTGGAAACTACGAATGGCAGGAATAATCGTCATCACAGCGACAATGATGTTAAAGTAGTTACTTTTTTTTTGCGTACCTGAATGGCTCTTGGTTGCTTGCTCACAAAATGGCCATCACGGGATGTTCACCTGAAACAGAAAATGGAGGACGTCTGTTTTCAATGTACACAAGAATGACAAGAAACCACATTTCAAAGTTCGCTCAGACATCCAAGGAAGAGTTTAGCCATCTTTGGTCACATGACCTCTGGTGGAAACTACGAATGGCAGGAAAAATCGTCATCACAGCGACAATGATGTTAAAGTAGTTACTTTTTTTTTTTTTTTTTTACATACCCGAATGGCTCTTGGCTGCTTGCTCTCAAAACGGCCATCACGGGACGTTCACCTGAAACAAAAAGTACAGGACGTCAGTTTTCAATCTAAGCAACCATGATAAGAAGCCATGTTGCAAAGTTCGCTCAGACATCCAAGGAAGTGTTTAGCCGTCTTTGGTCACATGACCTCTGGTGGAAACTACGAATGGCAGGAATAATCGTCATCACAGCGACAATGATGTTAAAGTAGTTACTTTTTTTTTTTTTTTTTTACATACCCGAATGGCTCTTGGCTGCTTGCTCTCAAAACGGCCATCACGGGACGTTCACCTGAAACAAAAAGTACAGGACGTCAGTTTTCAATCTAAGCAACCATGATAAGAAGCCATGCTGCAAAGTTCGCTCAGACATCCAAGGAAGTGTTTAGCCGTCTTTGGTCACATGACCTCCGGTGGAAACTACGAATGGCAGGAAAAATCGTCATCACAGCGAGCGGGTGGAGAAATAAGAAAATAATACAACATGAAGCTTCAAACCTTTTGCAGATTTCAGATGAGAGGAGTACAAGCCCTGCAATTACAATGAATCACGAATTTGAAACCGGCACTTTCACCACGTGTTGACCGCAAGCAAACGTTGACCCAATCTAGTTAAACTTGTTTTTTTTAATGGATCGATTTATATATATTTAAAACAAAACAAAACAGTAATAATAACCGCTGCATATGCTGTGGCGTGTGATATTGACGAATCCTGCCAAGGTATTCGCTCACAACGAGGTGACGGTAAAAAGACAATCGGCAACCATCCGTGTAATAAGACAATCCTACGTGCAAACTACTTGGACCATACGATACAGTGTGCTTTTCTTATTACATTGAGCAAAATATTATTTAATAAAACGTGGTTATTAAATCTGAGTTACCATCATCTTCGAGGTTGCGCGTACTCGCGCTTCAGCAGACAGAATCCGAATGTTCCCGAGTGCTTCCGATTCTTTTCATATGTAGCCTCTTGTACATCATCGCCACCTAGCGGCTGGAGGGGAAACGAAGGGAGGACATTGAAGCAGATTGGACGCCCATCCCCCCCGCCTCCTTCTGCTTCTGCCGCTGCTGGTGTTGCCATGATGATGATGATGATGGTGGCATCCTCCTTCCCCCTCCGCACACACGCACAGAGGCAGAAAAGGATGGCTTGAGGCTGGAAAACACACACATGCTGCTCGGCCGTGCGTCCGTCGCACTGGAACCTGGTGAGTTTCTACCCTCCCACCTTTTACATGTCACTACGTTGTGATGAGATGGCGAGTGACAGAGTGAATATGGAGGGATGATGATGGAGGGAAGAGACAGTAGCATCTGTAGCTTGCTTGTGCGACATCCGGCCTGCGTGTGCGCATGAAGTTAGCATCCTGAGCGCTAATAGTGACAGCAGCTATGGCACTAGACTAGAATGATATGATTACTGCTACATTGTTGAATATGCAAACTATACGGAAAGTCACTTTCCAATACTGAATTACAAAAAGGATTATACCTGTGTACAGTAGACGCCCACCACTAGCAGAGGGTGGGGCCTATCCGCGAATAGCGAAAAAAGGTGAGAAATTGGCGCCCCCCCCCCCCCCTCGATATTTTTATTATTATCTATGAAACAGTAAATATACGACTAACTATGATTCCAAAACGTAATAAACCGACTGAACAATAATGTCTTAAGGTATGGTAGGTATCGATAAGGTTTTCGAGATCAGACCCGCAGATTTTTTGCTTAGATTTTTGAACGACTGCTTTGAAATTCTAAGATAAGAGCATTGGAAAAAAGAGACTTCAAACCACTGCCAGATGAAGAGAATTACATGTTGTGTACTGCATTTAAAACAACTACATAGCGTAAATGTAACAATTCTCACAGACATATATTCTTTGTCCTCTGCAAAGATAAAATATTAATGCCACCGGAGTCATTGTGAAACTTTTGTTCGTGCCTGCATGACTGAATTATGCCCCTTGGTCGTCATTCCTATTAATGTAAACGAGGACCGATGATTTGACATACGAGTGTTTTGAGTTATGAGCGGGCTCACGGAACAAATTAAGTTGCGTGAATGTAGCATTTTAGGATCAAAGGCTTGAGATGGCTCCACTTTTGGTCTCCATGGCAACCACAGCATCACCCTCACTCCGAAGACACGAGCGTGACCTACTTAACGTCTCTCACGGGGGGGGCCTTTCCGTCGTAACCGCCTTCTTCTTCTTCTCTTCCGCAGGACGCAACATCATCTGGCTTAGTTTGCTTATGCCTTTGGCCTCCTCTGACTGCCTCATGGACTGATGGCGGCGCATCAACACTCTCCAGACAGCAGCAGTGAGGAGTGCACCGTGCTAGAGGCTCCGCCCACTAAGGACACCTGCCCGCAGCATGGCGGCAAGGTAAGGCGGCCACGTGAAGCGCGCCAGCGCTGTCGCCATCCTTGACGTCATGTCATCCGCAGGTGTCCGACTACTGTTTGCCGTGCACTCGTGCGCTGTGCGGCGAGTGCGTGCCTGAGCACAGCGAGCACCCCAGGGTGCCTATAGGCGAGGCCTTGGAGCAGCACCGGCGCGCCTTGGAGGCGGGAATGAGGGCGGCTCATGACAGGTGAAAGGAGATGGTGACTTGAGTCAGTGTGATTTGGACTCAAATTGACTTAAGGAACGTCAACCTTAAACATTTTTGGACAATAATATGTTATATGTGGCCTCACTAGTCTAAACATTCTGATTAACTCATTCAAACCCCAAACAATATGAATTTTTTTTTTAATACTTTGTCCTGCACTACCAAAAACGTATACTTTTTTTTGTAGGGGTTTGATAGAGCTTCTGACATGAAGAGGTCGCTTAAAGCAATGGTAGTTATTACAAATAATGGCCAGCATGTGGCAGCAGAGTATAAGAGGCCATTTTGCAACAAGCTCTTTTTCCCAGTGTTTTCAACAGATTTGTGAATAATGATGAAACTTAGCTATATTCTAATGTTAATTGCTGCAAAACGGAAACAGATACAAATACACCTTTTTTCCTGATGGAAAAAGGAGACTCTAATATTTCTTTTGGTAGGTTCCATAGTTTTATAGCAATAGAACAGAATATTCTGTGGACCTTGCAAAATCTGTCAAAATTCAGTCAAACAGCCGAGAGTGAAGGGGGTTGCTTCAGTTAAAATGGCTCATGAGTTAATATTACATTCGTCGAATATGAGTTATGAAGCAAAATCCAGGCGTTTTTATCCGTCTCACGGGGCGGCCATTTTACTACTTGCTGTCAACTAAAGATGACATCACAGTTACTCAGGGCTCAGACAACGACCAATCACACCTTACCTGTTTTCTGAAGTTGAGCCGTGATTGGTTGTTACCTGTGACCTGAGCAACTGTGATGTCATTTTCACTCGACAGTAAGAGGCAAAATGGCCACCTTCTGATATTGATAAAAATTGTTGAATTTTGCTGCATAACTCATATTCCACCAACACAATATTAACCAGAATACAATCTTCATTTTTTGGTTGACTTCCCCTTAAGTTACCAAATTTGAGACGTGGTTGGATAAAACTCAAAAACACTTGCCAAGAGCCTCCTCTGTAGCAGTACTGCAATTTTACCACTAGATGGCGGTGTTGCTCTGCGCTAGTTCTGCTTTTTCTGAGATTGCCCAATCTGAGGCGAGGCTGGCTCGGCGCTGCCCCACTTCCTTGGACACTTTGAAAGGACTTATGGAATCACCAGACCACTTGTGCTCTCCAGACTACCACAGATTTCGGCCGCCGCCGTGGTGGTGGGAGAGATGGTCCAGCAGCTGACCAATCAGAGGGCAGCCATCGAGGAGGACATCCTGTCCAGCTTCGAGGACCTTCACAAGCAGCTAGACGTGAGGAAGAGTGTTCTTCTCATGGAGCTGGAGGTGACCTTTGGCCTCAAGCACAAGGTGATTGAAGTGAAGCAAAGCATTTTGGTAGTGAAGTGGGTTCGCGAGCCAGCCGTAACCTGTTATGTTGTCCTGTGGTGACCCCAGGTGCTGCAGTCTCAGCTCGAGAGCCTCCAGCAGGGAGAGGGCGCCGTGTCGTCTGCCTGCACCCGTGCAGAGGAAGTCTTGGCGACGGAGGCGTGTGCCGGCAACTTGGAAGTGGAGCTGGACCTCAAGGGGAAGCTGGAGGAGCTTGCCAGGCGAGGTCTGTCATGCCAACCGGAGGAAAACGACCAGCTGGACCTGGTCCTGGAGACGGATGGACTGCGCAAGTGGATCCACAACCTGGGCACTATTGTTACCACCAGGTAAGAGGCTTACAAAGTGTTGGTCTGATGCTCAAGCATTGTCTGATTTAAAGCCACATCATCCTCTTCCTCAGTGCCGTGGCGAGCCAGAGCGAGGCCATGGGCGCCGGCCTGGAACAGAGTATCGTGGGACTCCTTTCTTCCGTCACCATAGTAACCAGAGACAAATCCGGAGGGGCTTGCAAGAGTGGAAACGCCATCCTGTCAGCTGAGGTTGTGCACATGACCGCCAAAACAAAATGTCGATGAGGCTTGCTGATCTTGTCTTGGTCTTTTCCTTCCCGCAGGTGTTCACGCCCGACGGCAGCATCGTGGATGGCGAGATTCTGGACCACAAAAATGGAACATATGAGTTTGTCTACGTGCTGCCCAAAGAGGGCGACTTTTCACTGGCGCTGCGTCTGTACGACCAACACATTAAAGGAAGTCCCTTCAAACTGAGCGTTGGCACGTCACAGGTGGGTGAAATGTGCTCGTAGAACCATATTTAAAGACAATAATATCTTCTATGCAGCCCAACTACTCTAAATACAGTATGTTGGTTAATATTGTGTTAGTGGAATATGAGTTAAGCAGCAAAATCCAGCAGTTTTTATCAATATCAGAAGGTGGCCATTTTGTTATTTGCTGTCTAGTGTAAACATCACAGTTGCTCAAGGTCTCAGGTAACAACCAATCACAGCGCAGCTTCAGAAAACAGGTGAGCTGTGATTGGTCGTTTCCTGAGCCCGGAGCAACTGTGATGTCATCTTCAGTCGACAGCATGTGGTAAAATGACTGCCCCCTGAGATGGATAAAAACGACAACACATATAACATATTATTGTCAAAAATGTTTAGGGTTGACTTCCTCTTTAACCATATCAATGTAGACACCACTGATCTGTATATATTACTGGACAGGTGATAGGCCAGGCATACACGTACGTGCAAGCCCTTGAAGCCACAGGGCGGCCATTTTACCCCTCCCATCTCGTGAGCAGATTACTGTATAAACTGGGGGCTGGTTTGTGACGGGGTGGTCACTAGTGGACGGTATATGTTGCTTTGAAGCCCCCTTTTCAGTTCACCCTCAGTTCCTTTGACCCCAACATAGATTTGGCAAAGGCATCTTTTGTTGAATTATAGTTATAATTCTTTAATAAAAATATATACAAGTTTTCTCCTGTAAACATAATTAAACATATAATTTATACATGTATTTATTTAAGGCAATTTGTAAAATTTCTGAAGTCCTCTTGTTTATGTTCAACAAATTTAAAACATCATAAATCATGCTGTTTCTATTGAGTAATACAGTAAAATGTATAGGATCGTATGCCGAGAAATGTTTCTTGGGAGTGGTAATATGGCGGACTTGCAGCTTCAAAAGTCTTGGCCTATCAACTATCCAGCAATATATACAGATCAGAGAAACTTCTCTCCAGATTTCACCCTCCACCACCACGCCCTCCAACTCTGCGGCCAACGCCACGCCATCCACGGGCTCCTCGGAGGGCGCCAAGCGACGGGGCAAGTCCCCGGGCCAGAAGAAAAAGGGCTCCAAAAGGGCCAGCAGCGCCTTGGGAACGCCGCGCCGCAAAACCCAGAACCCCATCGAGGACGACCTCATTTTTCGGATCGGAACCAAGGGGCGGAACAAGGGAGAGTTCACCAACCTTCAAGGGGTCGCCGCAGCCGCCAGCGGGAGCATCCTGATCGCTGACAGCAACAACCAGTGTGTGCAGGTGACACCACACTTGATTGGTGGAATTTTGTTGTAGTAAATACTTAAATGCATAAATGGCAAATCCAGGTCCAGAAAGTAAAAACTCTACCACTGTTTTACTTTAGCCACAGGTGCTAGCTAGCTAGTTCCCTGGTAGCTCCTTTACCTGCTAGGGAGCTAGCTAGCTAGCTAGCACCTGGGACTAAAGGCAAACTGTGGCAGGGTTTATACTTTCTGGACCCGGATTTGCCACCTCTGTTTGAATGACAAATATGAAATCGAAATGACTTTATTTCCGGTGTTTCAGGTGTTCTCCAGCCAGGGAGAATTCAAAAGTCGATTTGGGGTACGTGGACGGTCGCCGGGGCAACTGCAGCGGCCTACGGGTGTGGCGGTGCACGCCAGCGGTGACATCATCATCGCCGACTATGACAACAAGTGGGTCAGCATCTTCTCCAGCGACGGCAAGTTCAAGGTGGGTGTCACAAAGTGTGCTAGTCCATGGACCGGTGGTTGTTAATTAACCTGTCATGCTTACATGGATTGGACAGGCCAAGCTGGGCTCGGGCAGGCTGATGGGACCCAAGGGCGTGTCGGTGGACCACGAGGGTCACGTGATCGTAGTGGACAACAAAGCGTGCACGGTCTTCATCTTCCAACTGAGCGGAAAGCTCATCACAAAGTTCGGCAGTCGTGGGAATGGCGACAAGCAGTTTGCAGGTAAGGTCAGGTGCGCTGGCCGGATCACATGACCCACTTTAACCTTTGTGTGCTGGTTTCCCCAAGGTCCACACTTTGCCGCCGTCAACAAGAACAATGAGATCATCGTGACTGACTTCCACAACCATTCCGTCAAGGTAGCGGGCTTCGGCTAATCTAAGATTTAAGACTTCAGATCCGTTTCCTCTTTCTGTAGCTTTGGTCGGTTGTCTTAAGATTCAGAAGTTGAAGGATGTTTTTGTGCTTTGGCAGGTGTTCACGCCGGAAGGGGAGCTGCTCCTCAAGTTCGGATCCAACGGCGAAGGCAATGGACAGTTCAACGCCCCAACGGGCGTGGCTGTGGACACCAACGGGAACATCATCGTGGCCGACTGGGGCAACAGTCGAATACAGGTGTCACTTGTCAGAAAAACTTCCCTAGTCCACTCTGTGAGAAGCGCAATAAAACTAAAACATCCCAATTATCTTCCTGTTCAGGTGTTTGATGGCAGCGGTTCTTTCCTATCCTACATCAACACGTCGGCCGACCCCTTGTACGGTCCGCAGGGATTAGCCCTGACCCAGGACGGACACGTGGTGGTGGCCGACTCAGGAAACCACTGCTTCAAAGTCTACCGCTATCTGCAGTGACGGCAAGATAGAAGAAGAAGAAGGGGAGATGGTGGCTGCCATTTTCATTCCGATGAGGTCACAATTAATTTAAACATCCCTAGGTGGACAGCCAAGATGGCGGAAGTGAGTGATGTCCTCGGATCGATATGATGTAATTTTGTGATCGTTCAATTTGGGTATGTATTCCACCTCCCAGCCTCCAAGAGGTAGTTAAGCGCTAACTTCCTTAGCATGGATGGCTAAGGGGCAAAGCTAGCAGTCCACAGTGTTGTGACTCGCTGTGGCCCCCTCCCCCACAGGGACAACACGGTGACCAATCATCCCTTTAAAGCGACCAGTTAAAATTGGACATTTTCGCATTACAGAAGGAATGAATCCGTGTGCGTGCTCACCAGCAACGCCATCCGGGTCAAAGAATGAGTGGGCGGAGTCGAATGACATTGATTTTAATTAGCAAACTCATGAATTCATTTCATGGCATTCTTACTTTTGATTGTGTTCCATTGTGTGCATTGAAATTCTTAAGTGCCAAAACGTTATGTTCATATCCCTTTAGACTTGACTGACCTAAACTACTCACAAAAAGTTTTTTTTTTTTTTTTAATTTTTAAGTTTTTGGGGTGACATTTTAGGAACCTAAATCTGCAAGCTAGCGATATGTAGAACGATGAACTGCAAGTCACAGAAAGGCATATATCATCCTTGGAATTGTTTTAGTTGACTAATTGTTTAAACATCTGTTGTGAATTTGTGTAAAGAAAAAGCAAATTGTGCAACGTTTATAAGGTGGAAAGCGAATTTTAGGTTCATCCTGAAATTGTACCTGAGAGCCTAATATCCATTAACTTTTTGTGAGTAGCACATTTTTTGCAATATTCAGTAGTCCGTAGTCAAAATGTGACACTAACTGGTGTCTTCAAAGCTAACAAGCCAGCACACGCCACGAGCTCAGTGCTAATGCCTGTTTTTAACTATTTCCCCACCAAGATTGTCATTAGCATAGTTTATTAGCATGTTCCCCAACCGCGGCTAATGTTCTACGTTTATTAGTATAGTGAAACTAACAAGGCTGACATCATGGGTTTATTAGCATGTGGGCCAACTCTGCTAACATTTTTGCATGTTCATTGTGTGGCTATCACGTTTTATTTATTTATTGTTTTATTAGCATGCTCAAAGGCTGTAGCTAATGCTACCGCAACTCTGTTACACATGACGTCCTATTTTATTGATTATTTTTTGTGGTACACATAATAGATTAATCCCCTGCTATTCAAGGATAGCGAGTGGCCTAATTGATGTTAAATATCATTTCAAACTCATTTTACAATATTGTCTTTAAAAATAAATATTTTAATGAAACATTATTTGATCTCCGTAAAACAAAAATCACGTCACACACCAGCTAATTTAGATCCACCAACATCCAAAGATGATTAATGAAGAATATGCGGGGGATTACTGTAAATTGGTTGCATCATATTTCCATAAATAACTTTTAAGAGTGAACCAGCCTTGTCAACCAAAGATTGATGGGGAAAAAGTTAACAAACCAGCTTATGCTATCAATGCTAGCAGTCAAATCAAGACCAACGAGGGATGTTTATGTGCTATTGATTGTTAATCAGTTGAACATGTGAATGTTTCCTGTCTGCATGTCCATTCAATAATCAATAAATGACTTTCTTCATCCATTTGGAGCTGCACTTGACCTTCGCAATACCAGGGGCGGGGTCAGGGCAGGTCCAGCATGGCGTGCTGCTCCAGGATGCGCTGGGTTGCACCGTGGACCCTCTGTAGAGCGCGGATGATGCCGCGCAGGGCGGGCTCCGCCTCACGCTGATTCTGGGCACATACCAGCCGTAGGAAGTACTCCCGGTCCGGGAGGGCGAGGAAGACCAGCTCTGCGGCCTGTCGGAGCATCCACGAGTGGTGGGGGGCCAGCGCTACCTGGTAGGCGTCCCTGTGGTGCAGAGGTGGCAACAGTGCTCAAACTCTATATTTAAGCAGAAGTACAGAAATAATAATAAATAATAAGCCCAAGTACAGGAATGAAGATGGACATCATCCGTCAAAGGTGTGTCCATACCTGCTGAGCTCGCCGGGCGTCTTGAGGCGTCCGTGTTGGTCGGGGGCGTGCGTCAGGCCGTCCAGCGTCATGGTGAGCCACAGCAGCGAGCGATGCAAACGCAGCAGCGTCCTGCAGCCTGAATCGGTGCGGCGGGAAAAGTCCACCATGCCCTCACGTAGCTCCGCCTCCGCCATGGAGCGTACTGAGCGGTACGCCTACAGAGAGAGCACAGGCATACGTACATTATTGGTTCAGCTCCCCTTTGCAACCTGTTTAGGCAGCCAAATAGTTAAGCCCCAAATGCTATCATCTGCAACCCGTTTAAGCAGCAAAAGTTAAGATGCTGTTGAGTGCAGCCCAATAAGCAGCAAACGGGTTAAGCCCCTAATGTGCTCCAGCCAAATGAGTTGCAGACATTTGAGTTGGCAACTAATGAGAACTTGTTGCAGAACCACACACACTGCGTGTTTGGTCACAAAGCCGCTTGAGGTCACACGTCCGCTGTTCCTCTCACCCCTCCCTCCGGCCCATGTTTGCGAGCCAGCTGTCGGATCAGGCCCATCTTCTCGTTGACCTTCTGAGAGAAGAACGAGACCACGGGCCCGAGAGATTCCATGAAGCTGTCGACAGAAGAGAGAGCGGTTAGTCTGCGATCCTGCCACGGTTTGTGATTGGAGCGTACGTGATCAGCTGATCCCAACTCTGTAGGTACGGCTCCAGGAGGACATCATCGGCAATGGAGATGCTGGACGTCAAAAAGTGGAGCAGACGCGACGCCTGAAACGATTGGCCGGGGCACTCCTTGATGAGGGGCAGGACTTTGTCAGGCTCCACCAATGGAGGCTGAGGATGAAAGAAAAGGACTTTACATCAGGAGAAACATTCCAATCAGCTTATGTTTATGTTTACCGTTTTTCTATACGTCCGACATGGGAAGTGTGCAGGGCCACAATCTCCAACATCGCCACTCTGAGCTGCGGAGTGTACGGAGAGCATTAAAAGCGCCAGGCAAAGGTCAATGGTGAGGGCGGGTTGGTTTGACGAGCCACAATAAGGGCTCGCGAGTGAACTGACTTACGGAGCCACACAGAGCTGAGGAAGACAATCAGCGCCAAGATGGCCGACAACAGCAGGCAGCGAAGCAATGCTGTCCGTCCCAGCGTGACCATGGCGACCATTCACACAAAAAGCTTCAAAACACACACATAAACAACACACACATTGATCATATTGTGCACTGTGTTACAGACACACTCGTCCCCGGATGAACTTTGAACTCGACCTTTGCTCACTGGTGTTTATCTCCAAACACACTAACAGAAATGAGTTTTAAGTCGTCAAGAAAAATACTCAAATATAGTACATATTCCTGAAATGCCTACTTATGTACAGGAATGCACGATTTCGTACTAAAAAAAATACTGTTTATTTTTTTTCCAGTCGATTAAAATGTAGTTTTCTGTCTGATCACAGAGTGGCGCTGTGGCTGCATGTGATTCCACGATTACGGCAACGAAGAATACACTGTGACGTCACGCAACGGCTGCTCCGCTCCGATTTATTAAAAAAAAGAGGCGGGGGAAAGCGCTTTTGTAGGGATACAGACAATAAACTGTCCAAAAGTGATAACATGGTGGTGGTCAGCAGACGAACTCTGGACCGGATTTATTCGGCGGTAAAATTCACGCTCCTTAAGTAACGCCAATGTCTCATTTACTTCGGAGTTAGCAGCTAGCTTGGTTGCAAGATGCTAGCCTAGTGACTTTCCATTCACGATACCACATTGAACAAATTGCAACATTTGTGTTTTAATATAATTAATATAAACATAATGCAACGTGTTCATTACACATGTATGTTTTAGTCAGAGCAAACAAGTCGACTCGATGAACAGCAGTCAAATAAATCGTTTATAACTTTCATAAATCCCACATTTGCAGCTGTGCACCGTTTAATGCAATAAGCAAAGCCCTTTTTTTGCTCAAATGTTTGCTTTTTTGTGTTTCTGTCAGGTTTTGTTTGCTGTTGTGCTCTTGTCATGGTCATACGTCATCTACGCCGGCAGAGTCGCAGCTCATTGGCTGCTGGATAAGAGGACCAACCTTCTGCCCCATGATTGACAGCTTCTCCGGTTATTACAAGGCAAGAGAAGATGTCTTTTTTTTTTTTTGCATTTCTAAAATTCCAACGTCTATATCCTAATTCAGTTTTAGGCTCAGACTATAAATACTTAATTGGAAAATGGACCGTAGCCCATGTTCCATTTGTCATGTTTACACTATACAGAAGTTTGGTCAAATTAGAAAATAATATTTACTATTTTTGTTAAACGCTTAAGTCAATACAAATGTTGTCACACAGTTTCTTGTGTATCGTTCAGTAGTGGTTGAAAGAAGAATGAAAATAACAGTGCTATTAAATCAATTTGATCCAAGTCTAATAGTCCACATGTGGTTCTCTGCATTGACATAAATGAGTTGAAAACAATGCAGTCATCGGACAGACAAACTGTAGTAAAAGCAATTGTCATGGCTTCTTCCAAGAGCAACACATTTTGTTTTTCTGAGCCAGTGGTTCTCAAACTTGTTACACCAAGTACTACCTTTAAAAAAAAATGTCGCTCTCCTAGGACCACCATAATGGCTAATGATGATGAAAATTTATTTACTATAAGCTACAAAATATAAAGCTCCATGAATTAAAACGTATTGCTAAAAAAACAAGTGTCGGTAAAAAGGAAAACACATGACAAGGTGGACAAAGCTGCTATGGAAACGATGCATGTGGCTTCATTGTTTTTGAGTCCTCTGATGTATTCTGTAATTAAAAGATGGGACACACGCTCTACCAAGCTTAAGTGTGCTTTGAAATGCATGTGTGCACATGTGTCTCAGATATGTAAATGCTTAATAGAATGAATGAGTGAGCTTCAGAGCGGCGAGTATGTCCTCTTAACACGAGTGGTCCTCCACACACACACACACACACACACACACACACGCACGCACACGTATAAATAAAAAGCTGCTTTGCATGTGCAGTGTGAGCAGTCTGGAAATTCATTGAAAAGAAAAAACGCACACAAATTCTACATTTTTGCCAACATAAATATGTTGAGTATTATTATGATCCATGTCACATTAAATCACAAATCCAGCAGACAGTTTGTGGTTATCTAGTTATGGGCAAGTCATAAGTAAGTTGCAAGTCTTAAACTTCGATTTCCAAGCAATTCTCAAGTCACTGTGGCAAAAATCAGGTGTGAGCGCCACCCACTACTGTACTGTATCTAGCTAATGCTTTTCCAACACGCTGCCTTCAGGAGGACCCAGTGGTTCAAAGGTCCCCGACATCAAGCTCGCCTGGCAGGCAGGACCCCAGTTCTCGGTCGTTGGCCCTCTCCATGGAGACACTTTTGCTGTCCAACTCCTTGGAGGTCTTCCCGTCCAGCCAGTACGTCACCATATCACCTTTACCCTGACGAGGAGACGTTTGCTGTCAGCGGCCGTCGGCATCCGAGCGCCAGCGGCAGCTCTCACCTTGACCTGCAGCATTCCTCGGCAAAGCAGCGCGTAGCCGCCTATCTCCTCCAGCAGGTAAAAGACGCTAGCGCTGCACTGGATCTTCAGTGCTGTGTGACACGACCACAACCACGACAAAACACACTTGGTCACACACGGCGAGAATGTAGGATGGACATGGCGTGGGCATGGATACAATACCCAGGCTGGTGGACTCCATACGAGAAGCCGTGTTCACCGTGTCGCCAAAAAGACAGTAGCGAGGCATCTTAGTCCCGACCACGCCCGCCACCACTGGACCTGACCATAAACACATTTATTGCACACCCTAAGGTTTGATAGCTTTGTGTTTTTCATTGGTTTTAGTGTTTAGTCTTTTTTTTTTTTTAGATTGATTTTTTTGGGCATGCTTAGTTTAGCTTTCAAGCGTTAGCTATGAAATAAATCAACAAAGATGAAAACAAGGTATTTTGCTATAATAATAGTCTTATTTATTTTATAAAATAGTTTTAGGTTTATTTTTTTGTATCAGTTAACATTTTTTTTTTTATATATTGTAGTCACAGCTTGGCATGGGCTGATATTAGATTCTGATATTATGATAACCGTGAGCAAAAATATCATGGTATTAAAATTACAGCTCTAAAATGTTCATTTTTTTTATATTATAATATTTGGGTGCATAAAACAGCATTTTTTAAATTTTATTTTATTTTATTTTTATTAAATTTATTTTATTTTTTAATTAAACAATCTATTTTATTTCCAAACAAAATATAGAATATTTACTACAGAAGAAAGGTACCTACCATGTTAAGTTTAAATAAAGAAAACCTCTGTTTTAATTATTCTTAGTAAGTGAGCTATATTTAGAACAGAACTGTGGGCTACTCATGTTGTCCTTGGGGCTAACTAGTAGATACTTTTAAGACATTGCACATCAATCAGACCATGATCATGCTCGCCTCCCTCCTCTTCCTCTGTGCGTAACTTCTTGCCGATAATGAGTAAAGACTTAATTAAAGGCAATTACTCAACTCAATTACTCAAGCAGCCAATCATATCGTGCCCTGCTTAGATGTCCCCTCAAAAGAGCCTCCTCCCGGCAGTGCACGTTTGAGCTTACCCGAGTGGATCCCGGCGCGAATCTGCAGCTGCATGCTGGGCTTGTGGGGGATCCTAAAGGTGCGGCACACACCCACCAGGTCCAACGCCATGCTGGCGATCTCGGAGGCGTGAAGGATGCCGTTTTCTTGCGGGACCCCCGACACCACCATGTCTACACACACATAAACGTAAAACGGCCCTTTGACCCAAATTTGAGCGTCCCCTGATCTACTGCGCATGTGCGTGGTGGCGCGCGCCGCTCACAGGCATCTCCGATGGTTTCCACCTTATAGACGTCATAGTTGTCGATGATGTCGTCGAAGGTGGTGTAGAGCTTGTTGAGGAAGTCCACCACCTGGTATGGAGTACTGCTGCTGGACAGCTGCGTGAAGCCTACGATGTCACTGCACACACATACACAGCGTTAGCCCGCCCACCTGCCAATCATCCAGGCATGCTTATTTCCTGTCTGTCCAACCTAAAGAAGACGGTAGCGCTAACGTAGCTCTGAGCCTGTGACGGCTTCCCTTGGCGTAGGTCATCGGCGACCTGGCGAGGAAGCATACCTACACATACATGCATGCATAGCAGATAAATGTGTGTGTGTGTGTGTGTGTGTGTGTGTGCGTGCCGGTGTTGCCTGTGTGTTTGTGTCATACTGTAGAGCAGCCTGTCAGTCTTCTGCTTCTCGTGCATCAGATCTTGTGTTCGCTCGGCCACCAGCACTTCCAGATGTTTGCTGTACTTCTCCATCTGAAAGGCAGCGCATGCGTGTGTGTGTGTGTGTGTGTGCGTGCAGGCGCAGAGGCGCATGGCGACTTACCAGGCTCATCATCATGTCCACCGGGCTGACTTTGACAGGGTTGATGCGGTAGACAAACTTCCTGATTTGCTCAAAAGTGGGTCGCTGGGCGGGATTGTGAGCGCCGCATCGCCGGATGAGCTGCAACATCAGATGCTAGTTAGCGCTCGATTGCTAGCGTCCCGCCGGGTTAGCTCGCTCACCTCCACGTAGTCGGCGGGACACGGGCAGGTGTTGTCGGCCTTGCTGGAGATGAGCTCCGGCAGGGGCGGACAGCAGGAACATTCTAGACTGGACTCGTCCACCTGCGCGGCAGTCATGTCAATCAATGATTTTATTTATAAATAGTATTTCTTTGTTTTCTATCTTTGGCAGTGACCTATAGTGACAAGCACAACAATATGTAGCATTCACACTTACAGGTACAGGGTCACTGCGTGTGGCGATCTCCAGTAGGATTATAGAAAAACTGCACACACACAAACACACTGTTGTTACGGCGCAGTGTGTCTTCAAAACAAACTGCCAATAACTGCCTTTGTGTGCTTTGCTTCTGTGTTTGTGGTCACCTGAAGACGTCTCCAGCCAGCGTCGGTTCCACGTCGGCGTCTTGAAACTCTGGAGGCATGTACACTTCCTGTAGTCTCTGCTGATAGGTGGAGAGAGGCTCCGCCCCTTCCCCCCGGCGATACACTCTCAACCCATAATCTGCCGGGACGACAAACCGGTCAAAGGTGGGTGGAGTTTGGGGTGTGCGTTGGGGGTGTGGGGGACTCGCCAGTGATCTTGCACACCCAGCGGTCGTCCAGCACACAGTTGAGGGACTTGAGGCGGCCATGACAGATGCGATGCTGGTGGAGATATGCCATCCCTCTGGCGATGTCCGTGGCAAAGGAGAACCTAGGCGGTGCTGATGTTATGCCCGGCTTCGCCACGAGAGCGTCCCGAGGCGAGCGTACCTGAAGCCCCAGTTGAGCGGGATCTCCTCGCTGAGAAGGACGTCGTTCAGGCTCCCCTTGGGGCAGTACTCGGTCACTATGGCGACACTTGGCGCTTGGACGCAGCCGCCAATAAACTTGCACAGATTGGGGTGGTCCAACTCCCTGGACACACGCAGTCACTCCTTATCGATGACATTGGACGGACTAAAAACTTACAAGTAGCAATTGAAAAAAAAAAACAGTGCTTGGCGCTGCAAATATGGAGGACCAAAAATGAAGTGAAAATAAATATAAATGGAAATAAAAGCAAAAATGTGTGTATATACTTACATAATTGAATACAAGTAAAAAATAATACAAAAATAAAAACAAGATTTAAAAAAAAAAATGTTGGATTTTTTTTATTTAAAAATGCTATAATTTTTTATTAATTTTTTTACATTTATTTACTTGTAGTTCATGCTGCATACGCTGTCAGCATGAAATACGTCATGAAATGTTATGTTAAGTTTGCCTCATTGACATGTTTTTATTTCCATTAATATTTATTTCTTGTATTTAATTATTGAATTATATTTTTGTATCCGTTTTTATTTTCACTTTTATATATAGTTTTTTATTTTTTATTTTGCCATTTTTGGTCCTCCATATGCAAGTACCCCATAATGACGACATTAAAATGCCGTGCCATAATAGGTTTTAAGTCTTCATCATAAACACAGTTTTATTTTTAAATAAAACATTATACAACAGCAACAATGTAGTTAACATCACCTGAGAGTAGTGTTCCAAAACTATTTTTCATTTGACTGATCATGCATCTAGATCAGGGGTGCTCAAGTTTTCCATGTTTCCCTCCTGCAGCACAGCTGAATCTATTGATCAGCTAATCAGCAAGCTTTGCAGAAGCCCGATAACAATCCTGATCACGAATCAGGTGTGTTAGTGGAGAGGAACATGGAAAACAGGCTGGATAGGGGCTCTCGAGGACCGAACTTGAGCACCCCTGATCTAGATCCCAATCTAATAATGAGTAAGCAATGAGCGAGTGATTCAGCGCACTTAACTGGCCACCTCCATCTTGTGACATCTTACCTAACTTGCTTGACTTCCTGTCTGATACTCTTGGACAGAGAGAAGGACTTGCTGGGAATCTTCTTGATGGCCACCATCTTGCCGTCACTGAAAGACATCAGTGTCAGCTCACCTTTGTGCCCCGCAGGGTAAAAAGTCAAATGGGTGGGCGTACTAGATCCCCGTGCTGGTGAAGGTGGTCTTCTTGCTTCCTGCTTGCCCCCCGCAGGACGTGAAGCCCGTCACACAGCTGGCGTTGCTGTCGCTGTGAGCCGCGGCCACGCTCATCAAACTGCCCATGGTCACGCGCGCGTGCTGATCTGCGTCGCCAAAGACACGCTTTGTCCTCTCATTGTGGACAAATATGTGGCGGTTTGCTGTACCTTGCTTGATGAAGTCAAAATCGATGATCCAGCTCTCATCCCACAGCAGCTTCTGCTTCTGGTACCTCAGCCACTAAACGCACAATAGACGCGCTCAGTCGTGCGCGATGGCGCACAATGGCGGAGGACGGGTTCTCACCATGGCGGTCAGGGTAAAGCAGAGGCACAGCAGACTCAGCGGCAGTCCGATTGCCAGTTTGGTGGACGGAGTCATGGGACATTCGCCGCAGTCGGCAGGACAGGTGGAGCACAGCTCCGCCTCATGGCACTTCCCGTCGCCGCAGACTGAAAGGGCCGAAAGGCGGTTAGCGCGCCTTGACGGCGACAAATATGCGTCCCGTACCTGCGGAGGGCAGCACGGTGCTCTTGGCCTCCAGCGCCACCTGCATGCGGCCCACTCGGATGTGCGCGATGAGGGACGTCAGGCCCACGTGAAGCAGAACCACCTGGGGGGGACGGCCACACGCCTTGACGAGGCCGCTCATCCCCAGCCGCGTCGCTCGGGCCTTACCTTGGCGCTCCAGTTGGCCTGCGTCATCTTGCCCGACGTGGAGATGGTGTGCGTGAAGATCTTGCCGTCGTCGGGAATCCACGGACCGCAGATGCTCTCTGAAGTCTGAAAACAAGTGTGAGCGGATGGCGCACGTGGCCTGTCCGTGCGTGCGTGCGTGTGTGTACCATGTGCGCCAGTGGGCAGGAGTGGACGTTGGCGTGATGAATGCAGCAGTTGTCACCGTCGGCGTCTTTCCAGTTGGCGGGACACTCGTGATGCTCGCAGAACCGCCGAGCGTCTTCCACGTCTACTATGGAACTGAACACGTGGCCATGTACAATGAACCCCCACTTTTTTTTTTTTTATTTTTTTTTTATAGCCTTTTCGCTCTTTTCGCCAAAGGGTACGGAACTTCGAACCCTATCGGGGTTTTATTGTACATAACAGGTTCAGGGTTACCTGTGAGGGAAGATACGGTTGTCCACAGCCCAGCTGTAGAAGGAGTCATGGACGTCGACCGAGTAGACGACGCTGAACACCTCGCCGCTCTTCACCGTCTCGGGGGGCCGCAGCACCCACGCCATTTCCAGACCTGCGCGCCGACGTTGGCGTTTTACCACCTGCTAGACCTGCGCGCGACGACGACGACGCTCACCTCCGCAACTGATCATGTTGGAGTCGTTGGGGTGCTCCAGAGGCCAGCAGTCGTACTCGCTGTTGTCAAGATCGTGCCAGGAGGACACAGGTGCGACGCAGCACACGCACATCTATACGCACACGCCACAGTTAGTTACTTGGCAGTAGAAGAGTAGAAGGCAATTGTGGGACCCCCACCAAAAAAAAATCACCTTATTACATAATTGTCTCCCTGCATTTTTCTACCCTGTAAGACTCTTGAGATCTCAATCAACCAATTAAGTCAAGTACAGATACTGTACGTGGGAAAATCCACTTGCGTACAGTAATAAAGTCTTTATACTTCTTTACTACCCACCGCTAATTAATTTTACATGTTGCGCTCGCCACACTGAACAGGACAAGATGGAAGTGTGGAAGTGAAAGGTCTCACCCAAATCATGTAGCAGATGTTACTCTTCATGACGGACCAGACTAGACCAGGATGGACGAGGACGTTCTGCCGTAGACAGAGGTGCGGGAAGCAGAGCGGACCAAATTGGAGCATTAAGTGTGCAGCCGTTGGAGGTCTCAGTCCAGAGTGAGTGTTGAGCAGCACGTTCTCAATTTGAGCTCTTTTGAACATTAAGGTGTTGGTGCAAAGTCGCCCTCTGCTGCAGAACTCTGGTAGTACAACTTGTGTGTCAAATTTGGGGGGGGGGCATGGATGTTTTTTTTGCCTTAAATCATGTCATTTTTAGTCCCAACTAAACAACCTGTGTTAAAAAAAAAAAAAGTTTTACTACACATTATGGATAAAAAGAAAAATAGCCTAGTATAGGCTTAGTACTTACGTTTTAACACATCCTGCCCAAAAGAAGAAAACTGAATATATATCTTGAGTGAGAATGAAAAAACTAGGTCTAACAAAACCACTTTATTTGCCTTTGGCCGGCCACCGGGAATTGTCCCGGCGGTCCAGACGGCCCAGACCGGGTCTTCCTACGCGTCATAACCTCGCGACCTTTATCATGTGCAGTGTTCCCTCGTTTCGCACTGATGTTAAGTTCCAAAAAATACCCGCAATAAAGGAAATCCGCAAAGCACTTAATTTAGTTTTACATTTATTATAAATGTTTTAAGTCTCTATTATAAATTGTATAAAATAGGTACATTACTGTAAAAAAAAAAAAAATGCATTCAAAATGGCACCAAAAAAAATCAGCAAAACAGCGAGGCTGCGTAAATTAAACGGCGTTATAGCGAGGGACCACTGTATTATTATTTTGAAATTTGCCACCAGATGGCGCCAAATTCAAGAGCCCTCTCCAGGCATTGGCGTTCCACGATCTGTCATTTTGCTCCACTTGAATGGAGGAAAAGCCCAATTTGCGGCGCTTCCACGTTTCAATGCAATGTCAATTGATGTCCGTCAGAAAAAAAGAAATGCCCCGTATTTCTCTTTCTCTAAATTTTCCATCCCATAAAATATACAGTAGTCATTTTTCCCATCACTTTAGCTGCTAATTAGCCACCTGCTCAATACCGGTCGCCCCCCAACACCAACTGTGCATACAAACAGTGGCCGTATCGTCGCTCGTGAAGCCGCCTCAGGCAAGCATGAGTGCAGACAGGTAGGATAACAAGTGTGATTAAGGCTAATGATAGCATTGCGTCAGTCAGAGAGAGTGCACAGGGTAATTGTGTGTTCCTGGTGATGGCAACCAAGTCCCCAAATTATCCTCTTTTCTTTAACACTTCGTCCACTCCGACTTGCCTACACTTTTACCGCCAACCCGCCCCAGTGCACATTAGTTTGGAATGGAAAAAATGATTTGCGCTAATTGTACCGTCCCATTGAGTTATTTGTTTTCTTAAAATGAGGAGGAGGCGCCTTTTACAAAGCTCGCAAGGCTTTCAAAAGTATTAAGTTTGATCTGGAGAGTGAGCTCATCTCCGGCGCTGTCGCACACAACAAAATGAAAAGGAGTGAAGAGTGTGGCCATAATGACACTTCCAACATTCAATTTAAAAAAAAAAAAATAAAAAATCCTTCGATCCACATTGGACTGCAAGAAAATTCCAGCTTGCCTCTACTTAGCTGCAGTCTTGTGATGTAATAGAGTACAAATACTTAGCTACTGTACTTAAGTAAAACGTTCACGTATTTGTACATATTTAGAGGTATATTACCAGGCAACTTTTACAAGGGGTGGGCGAGTACCAATACCGGTTATCGGTATCGGTGGCATGTACCGAGTACATGTACTGCTTGCTATCAGTCCGAAAAAAAAGTAGTATCCAACACCCGTAATATTTTCTGTAGATGAAGAGTTTATAGATTAGATAGTGTTTTCTCATCCGTTTTGTGTAGAATGGAACACATTGCAAGGTTTTATTCTGCTAAATGATGGACACTCGCTTAATGTTTCCACGTGATGATGTGTGTGCGCGTGTGTGCCTGTGCCTAATCTTCAGTGAGTGTCACCATATGGAAACTCCACTTTCCTCCCGTCAATCCAAATTGGTTGAGTGTTCCACCTCCCAAGGGTGTGTTTGTCACTCTGAGGCATTGTCACTATTTTTGGCACACGCTAGCGCACAATGCGGCACACGCGCCAAAACGAGCCAATTGTGTCAGCATATCAGTGGTGATTTCTACACGTATGTATATGAATATATTTATGTATGTATGGGGGGGGGGGGGGGTAAATGGGACAATGTGTTTGTTGGGGGACAACACGGGCCCGGGCAGGGGGGCGAGGGGGTGGGGGGGTGTTAAAGGAAACTTTGCCTCATCCTCCCCTCATATTATTATCACACAGCCCAGAATAACACTCACAAAACACTAGAATACAATTCATATAATGAAACGGTAATGAGAGAGACGCCGCGGTAACCAAGGTAACAAAGGTGCCATGAATTACTGCAAACATCAGTCAGCCTCGCTGAGTCACACTCAAGTGTGAGTGCGCATTAACTGGGTGTCCCCATGTTGAGAAAGAAAGAGAGAGAAAAAAAAAAAAGTCCCCCACGTCTAATCTGAGGAGGCCATTCACTCGTGTTCCGTCTGTACAACGAAGTGTCACCACAATAATTGTGTGTGTGTGTGTGTGTGTGTGTGCGCGCGCGCGTGTGTAATTGGGGGTTTGGATGAAAATGATGTCACAAATTCCGCTTTTCCATTGACATAGCCAGATTGGGAATGTGTGGGGTAGTGGGGGCCATAAGGTGATCACTATGTTTTCCTGCCGTGCGTGTGTGTGTCGTTTGGCAAAACATCAGTGATCAAATCTTTGTGATTTATTGTCTGTGACGCTAGAATTGTCGCTTTATCTTCCTTTGCGCTGCGGAGGCGAGTGCCTTGAATCGGTTGTGATAAATTATCAACATTGTTCGATGCCATTTTTTTTTCCCCCAGACCGAAACCAGAGCAAAGCAAAGTGGTGTCATCAGCAAAAAGTACATCATTTAGTCATTTTGATACCATACATATCCATGGTGTGTGAATGGGTGAAAATGATGCGTTGTAAAGCGCTTTGAGCACCATATGGTGTGGAAAACGCTACATAAACTCAGCCCATTTACCTACAAAATAAATAATATTGGCTCTAGAATTGATCCCTGGGGAACTCCACATATTACTTGAATTAATTGTAATCTGACTTCATTTAGCTTTGTTTTCCATTTGCATGATAGTCATGATTAGCCACGATAACGCTTTTCATTTCATTCCATACCTTTCCAATTTTCTTCAGTATATTGCGATCAATCACATCAAAGGCCTTTTTAAGGTCAATGAAGACCCCCCCCCGCCCCTATATAATCTTTTTTATCAGTTGCATCTGGTATTTGCTCTGCCAAATCATGACTGCCGTAGTCGTTGACCTGTTATATCGAAATCCATATTGCTGTTCGCTCACTAAGTTGTAGCTCTCAATAAAATGATTTGATTAATTTAAGTTAATCATTTTTGAGATCCGAAGCAGAAATTGGTCTATAATTCAGGGATGTGATTTTTCCGCTAATTCGCGGAATTCCGCTTTTTTTTATCTCCCCCCAAAAAAAAAAAATTCAAATTTTTTTATTTTTATTTTTTGTAGTTCATTGTGTATGCACATGACTCCGACAGATAACATCTTCTGCTATAACAAAGACATTTGTGGTATGCTCTAATATGAGTTACTTTTCATTTGGTCATGATACAATTATTTGTTCATGAAATTTGAACTCTTCAACATTATTTATGTGTTAACTTAGTAATCACATTAGTTAGATATGATGATATTCTCAGTGATAGTTTTTAAAAGCAAAGGCAGTCCAATGTTTTTGAATGTGACTGATTTTGAGTTGACTAAAACTGCCATTTTATATGGGATAGTTCAATATACATTGAAAATTTATGCTGTTGTTTTGTCTATTTCTTTGTCATGTGAGTGCATTGAAAGTACTTAAAAACACGGAAAACCCATGAGCTCCCCCTTGTCCCCCCACCAGGGCACTGCCCTGGATCTAGCTGGGTGCCAGCGGCCCCCAGACCCCCGGCTAAATTTTCAGATAATTTCACTTTGGTCAAATCACATCCCTGATAATTAGAAAAAGTATGCTCATCACCATTTTTATATACAGGAATGACCTTGGCTAATTGCTATTTTTAATCGGGTTGAGAAAGATACCTGTTTGAAATGACTGAATGAATTAAATTGTGCGTGTATTGAGAAAAAAAAATGTTCATGTCTCACGTTGTTCAAGAGCGAGACGATTTTTGTGCTACAAAAGTAGCGTGTTCTTATAGCGTTTGCCAGCATTTTGAATTGGCTAACAAAAAAATTATAAATTAACTCACGGTATCTGTAAAAATACAACATCTCTTCGCTTGGCTTCCGCAGACACTTCCAATCCCATCACTTTAAAACTTCATTTTGCACTTGTGCCCAAATGCTGAGGGAAACTTTTAGAGTGACTGTAATTTTGGCAGCCTCCAAACTTTTAGTGCCTGCGATTTTGAATCCCAGAAAATCGGAGTTTGTCTCTAACTTGCTGTGTGTGCGTGCGTGCGTGTGTGTCTTTTGTACCAATGCATTGATGGAAAACCTAATCTAGTTTTCCTCTGTGTCACAGCGATCCCACCACTAGCACCCCCACCCCCCGTGAAGGTTTTTAAAGTACGTTGGGGAGGTGGCTCTCTGGCTGACATGCTAACACGCCGCCTACAGAAGGAGAAAGACCAGCAAAAGGACATTTTGGGATTTATTTTTTATTTTTTGCCATTGACTGCAGAAGGACAAAAGCGAAGGGGGACCTGAATGGAAAAACCAGAGCTGCTAATGTGGGTGTGTTCCTCCCAGCTATAATTGGCCTCTCGTACCTGCCACTGGCACCGCTGCATGAGCCTTACACACATCTGTACTGCTGTCAGTCGGCCGGGGCTCTGCACGTTGTGCTTTCCACTCTCCAGGTAAGACATTTGCCATTTAATCCATTTGTTGTCTCCAAAGAAAATTGTGTGCATTTATTGAACTGACAAGAATTGTTTTTTTTTTTTTCATTTTATTTGCTTGACACTTACAAGGTTGTTTAAAAAAAAAAAAGCCAAACCCTTCTATGCAAATTATGTGCTTAATCTTACATTTAAATATTTTTTTTCTCCAGTTTTTGTCATATTTTTTTTTTTCAAGTTTGGCTGCACGTCATCTATTCTTGAGCTTTATTTGCATATCATCAATTCAGACTACACTTGACGACAATTAACACAGACATAAACTAAGCACACATACAAACTTTTGCAACAAAAAACGGCGGCAACAGCAATGTGAAGACGCTCCATCCTTCGGAGGAAAAAAAACTGGTACCCCCCCCCGCCTTTCCAACCAGCTGGCACAGGGTTAGCTACGCCTCAGACATGCACACAAACACACACACACACAGTCAGGACCATTTAGCTGCAGTGTAAAACGGGGGTTCCCTCTGCTGCCCGTTGGAAGGAAACGAAATGGCAAAGGTCAGGCCGAGCAAAATGACTGGGAAAAAGCTGACTTGTTGTTTACATTCCGTGTGCGTTGAGACAGTGGTTCCCCACTTCTGTCACTCGTGTTTTCCTTGTGTGACCAAGTCACTTAAAAGTCAAATTTGATATCACAATATTAGAAAGTAGAGTCACGGTGTGGTACACTAGCATGCAAAATACTAAGTCCTAATTTAAAAAAAAAATAATAATAATAAAATTTATTAAATGAGGTGACTGCTAATTGTAAAGTGCAATTTTTTGGGAGTAAAACCTGAAGCATACTGCAAAAGCAACCAAATATTTTTTTTAAAGGCAAAGAAGTGGAATATTTTGCAACGGCCAAGTCAAGTGTGCATTTCACACGCTGAAGACAAAAGCGAAGGGGAAAATGCCCCCCCCCCCACCAACAAGCAAGAAATTGAAGACAGTCGCAGCCTCACCAAGGTTGAAATCAAGCATCTGGTGATGTACGTAATTTTGACTGCAAAGGATTTGCAACCGAGTATTAAAAAGCGAAAGTATGAATTGTTCATTTGTCCTGTTACTTTTGATGCCTTAAAAAAGTGGGAGGCGCCCTCTGAAAATGTCTCACTCGTTCATTGAGCTGTCCATCAGCCACGCGTAATTAATTAGTGTCAAGGAAGCATGTCGAAGTGATACATCTTGACTGAGAGGCTAGGATCTTTGTATTTTGGGGAGGAGCTAAGTTGAGAGATTCTTTGCCGCATCGCAAATCATTTGTAAGTTACTGTTTTAAGGGACATTTTCTAAATTGAGTTTGAAATGATATTGAAGTTGTTGTGTTTTGCCGATTATTAAAAAAAAATAAAATTAAAAAAATAGCAAGAGTTTATTGTAGATTTGTGTGTTGCGTGCGCGCCCACTCGAGTGTGTTTGTTTTGTCCCAGATGTCGCAGCCGATGAGCTTCAACGTCTGCTTGCTGGTGCTGCCAGCGATGTCGCTGCTGCTCTTCTCTCCCATTGGTCGGAGCGACGAAAACGTCACCCTCAGCCCGGGCTGTCACTTGCACCGTGAGTTGTCAATGCGCAGATCCTGCACAAAAATATGGGAACGTTTAGTGATATGTGGATTTTTTTTTCTTCAAATAATAGAAATGTTGAACATTTTGACGGCGTCAAATTGGTTGAGGTTTTCTATACAAATGAAAGCATGATTGAGAATATGTGAAACAAATACTAAAAAGTATCTCACTCTCAGTTTGTTCAATTGAAAACCAACCTACAAATTTTCTTTACTTTCTTTACCTGTTTTCAGAGTTTGGTCTTGTGACGTTCGCAAGCTGAGCTGTGATTGGTCGGTGCCCTGAGCAACTGTGATGTCCATCTCAGTGGGCGGCCATTTTGTCACTTCCTGTCGACTGAAAATGACATCACAGTTGTTCAGGGCTCTCCTGAGCCGTGATTGGTCGGTACCTTGAGCCCCGAGCAACTGTGATGTCCATCTCAGTGGGCGGCCATTTTGTCACTTCCTGTCGACTGAAAATGACATCACAGTTGTTCAGGGCTCTCCTGAGCCGTGATTGGTCGGTACCTTGAGCCCCGAGCAACTGTGATGTCCATCTCAGTGGGCGGCCATTTTGTCACTTGCTGTCGACTGAAAATGACATCACAGTTGTTCAGGGCTCTCCTGAGCCGTGATTGGTCGGTACCTTGAGCCCCGAGCAGCTGTGATGTCCATCTCAGCGGGCGGCCATTTTGTCACTTCCTGTCGACTGAAAATGACATCACAGTTGTTCAGGGCTCTCCTGAGCCGCGATTGGTCGGTACCTTGAGCCCCGAGCAACTGTGATGTCCATCTCAGTGGGCGGCCATTTTGTCACTTCCTGTCGACTGAAAATGACATCACAGTTGTTCAGGGCTCTCCTGAGCCGTGATTGGTCGGTACCTTGAGCCCCGAGCAACTGTGATGTCCATCTCAGTGGGCGGCCATTTTGTCACTTCCTGTCGACTGAAAATGACATCACAGTTGTTCAGGGCTCTCCTGAGCCGTGATTGGTCGGTACCTTGAGCCCCGAGCAACTGTGATGTCCATCTCAGTGGGCGGCCATTTTGTCACTTGCTGTCGACTGAAAATGACATCACAGTTGTTCAGGGCTCTCCTGAGCCGTGATTGGTCGGTACCTTGAGCCCCGCGGGAGCAACTGTGATGTCCATCTCAGTGGGCGGCCATTTTGTCACTTGCTGTCGACTGAAAATGACATCACAGTTGTTCAGGGCTCTCCTGAGCCGTGATTGGTCGGTACCTTGAGCCCCGAGCAACTGTGATGTCCATCTCAGTGGGCGGCCATTTTGTCACTTGCTGTCGACTGAAAATGACATCACAGTTGTTCAGGGCTCTCCTGAGCCGTGATTGGTCGGTACCTTGAGCCCTGAGCAGCTGTGATGTCATTTTCAGTCAACAGCTTGGTGGCAAAATGGCCGCCGCCTGAAATGGATAAAAACGGGTGGATTTTGCTGCTTTATTCATATTCCACAAACACAATATTAAAGTGGAAGTCAACCTTAAACATTTCTTGACCATAAGATGTTATATGTGACCTCACTCGTCTGAACATGACATTCTGATTAATATTACCTTTGTAGAAATATGGGTTATGAAGCAAAATCCACCCGTTTTTATCTATCTCAGGGGGCGGCCATTTTGACACTTGCTGTCGACTGAAAATGACATCAATGTTGCACAGGGCTCAGGCAACAACCAATCAGAGCTCACCTGTTTTCTGGAGCTGTACTGTGATTGGTTGTTACCTGAGCAACTGTGATGTCATTTTCACTGAACAAGAAATATTCTACGAATGCAATATTAACCAGAATACCATATTTAGACTAGTGGGGCTGCATAGAAAAATATTATTGGAAAGAAAATGATTTTGTTGACTTCCCCTTTAAACCAACTGTTGCCAAACCACGCTCAAACCAATATCTGATACAAACTTATCCGTGACAGTTGTGTATGCTAAGTATGTCATTTATGCTCCTCAGCTTTCAACGTGAGCATCCGTAGCGACCGGCGAGGCACGTGCCGAGGCACCCACCTGGTGCACGCCTGCGTAGGCTACTGCGAGTCCAGCGCGTTCCCGTCCAGATACTCGGTGCTGGTCGCCTCCAACTTTACACACAACGTCACATCGGCGGCGCGATGCTGCACCATCACCAAAGAGGCAAAGGTGAGGAGGGGGGTGAGCAGCAAGGGTGGGGGGCGGGTTCATCGGTATTGGACTTGTCCGCTCAACCACACCACCTCTGGTCGGCTAGGTCAAAGTTCGCCTGGAGTGTCCTGGAGGGCGTCACCACGACGAGTTGGAAATCCTGACGGCCAAGGCTTGTCGCTGCGATATGTGCCGCACGTCCCGCTACTGACCAAAACCAAGACCGGAATCTACTTTACGGCTGACTTATGCACTAATGAAAATACAGTCCCAGGCAAAATCTGGATTCCTGTGACTCTTATTTCTGCATTTGGACTTTGTAATTGTGATGTTCATTACGTTACACTTTGAGACGAGAGCAGACGGTATTGAAAAGAAATGATTCCACGTTTTACAATAAGCACTAAACATTAACAAAATGACTAAGGAATGTAAAGGCACCAAATATTTATTTGATTTTAATTTGTAATTTTATTTTTTTGTAATTTATATCTATTGGTGGAACCGGAGAGTGCATGAAATGGGCGTAAAATATAGATAGATATTTGAAATATTTTTATGTTTGCATTGTGTGAATTAAAACAAAAGCCTTTTAAATTGTGGACTTTGGCATTATTATTTTTCTTTATTCTAGTCAGATGAGGCACACCCCGAAAATGGACATGAGGGAAATAAAATTGTAATGTTTTGCTTTATTTAAGCTCGTGTCCCACTGAGGGGAGAACATTTGCGAATCTTATCGAATGTTGATTTCTCGTCAGGGTTTGACCGGTTTCGTTCAATGTTGCAACATTCGCTAACAGTGATTATGTTTTTTCTTGTCGCAAGGAAATTGTGAATCAAAATTTCCTTGCAACAAGAAAAAAAACATCTAAACAGTAGGCAAACGTGAAAATAACGTTTAGCGTATGTTGAAAATCTTGTGACCTTGAACGAACCCTTATGAGAAATCAAAATTCGCCTTTCAATGGGATACGGACTTCAGTATCTCATGAGAACAGTCTAGTAAACTGCCACATCGCCCGTCCTCAGAATTTTTCCTCATCTCATCGTGCATTCTGCGTTACGCTCGTGCTTTAATAAACAAAAAAAAACATATTTTTCACACATTCAAACCATATGTCAGTAAAAAAAAAAAAGAGGCTAAAATCTTACACCGATATTTTGTTTGTATGATTTTTAATGAGCATCACACACAAGTTGATGACATGATGGGCATGAGCCGTCAGAAGCTCTCACACTCGCTGTCCAGGGTTGTGCACACGGCGCAGTGGCAGTGCACGGCCACCGGGTAGTGGTAAAGAGGCGAGATGCCGGGCTGGCAGCCGGGCAGCCGCGCGCTAGCATAGCGGGTCAGTGCGTACGTGCACACGCGGTGATGCCGGTGGATGTAGGGGGGGTCCAGCACTGGCCTCTGCAAAACGTGGGGGGGGGGCAAACACAAGCAGGAAAGTACCATTATATGTAATGGAAGCCGCCGTCCAGCAGGGCGGCGCTGTCAGCAACCATTAATAAGAGCTGTGGGGTTGTTGTTTTTTTTAAATAAAAGGTGAAGCAAAAAAAAACCGTTTAAATTCTTTACATTGTGTTTAATTATGCCAATATCTTTTAAGTGGAGTAAGTGGTGTTCCTTTTACCTCCCAGGTGTGACAGCGCCCCCAGCAGGCCTCCGTGGTTACCCGCAGCCCCTTGCACCCCGGCTTCTGGGCCACAAAGGTGAACTCTCGCACTGCGCAGCCGCGAAAGCCGTGCAGTGCCGTCGTTTCGGCGGCGACGCGCATCGCAGCCGCGCGCTGGCCGAGCAGGAGCAGCAGCAGCAGCAGCGGAGGAAAGATGCGCATGCTACACGCGGGCTCTCTGGTTACGCAGGAACAAAGCTGCCCTCTGGTGGGCACTCGAGGAATTGCTGCAGCAAGGTATTTCCGAGTAAGTCGATCTTTAAAGTGACTATAAGAAAATAAATGTTTTACGTGAAATCATTTTAACTGATTAGAAATTATGACAGTTGTTCGATTGAGTTGATTGAAAAAAAAAAACATTACAATGGTGCAACATACCACAGTTTCTTATCCAAACACAACCTCGCAGTCTACTTTGGACTAAAAAGTAAGAAGAGAAAAATGCTCTCACCTTTGGCGTCTTACCTTCTGCCGAGGGTCGGGACGCGTGTGGCTCCGTTCGTGCGACAAGCAAGTGAAATGGAAGCTGGAAGGCTCGTCTTTGTTGTTTTTTTTCCCCCCTCCCTTTTTTTTCAGTGTGAGAAAGTCATTCGGGCGGACGGACACTCTGACATCATCGTAATTACAATTAAAATGCCACACGAGAGACCCGAAGCGACAATAATGGAGACTCTCTCCCTGGAAAATACTGATAGTCGTCTATACGCTGTTTTCTTAACTTCGACGTGTGCATGTGCGTTAATGCATGCCACATCTCTGCACTGGTGGACACTACATTAGGTACACCTGCGCGATCTTTTTTTTAACAAAGATAACTTGAGTAAGCCTATAACATCTCTCTCTCTCGTGTTTTGAAGGTATAAGGGATAACAATAATTAAGCCTACCACTAGGGCTCGACTAATAAGCTTTTTTTTTTTTTATATATCGACGCCGATTACGATATTTGGCTGGGGGGGGCTCAATTACCATTGAAGTTGTAACACTTTTTTTTGGGCCAATGTTTATTTTATTTACTTGCAATTGACTAATTTTTGTTTTGTGAATGATTAATTTTGGCATTGTTTTTTCAAATGCTGTAGTGTTTTGTGTGTCATGAACGCAAGAGCGCAAAAGAGAGAGAGGTGCAACCGAGCGATCCTCGTTCGAGAAAAAGGGGACTTGTTGGGAGGGGGGGAGAGTTAAATCCAAAGAGACGAGCTTGAAATCATGTCCTGCCGTGTTTGGTTCATTAGCAGAAAACGTTAGCAACTTTTATCTATAACCCGCCTTTAGCCAGCCTCCAGAAACAAGAACAACATCTTACAGTCCTGCAAATGTCGAAACTTAGCCAAAACTTTCTCCTGCTATGAATGTGGTGCTTTTACTGTGTTCTACTTTCTTCTCCTTCTCTACAAAATGTAGCTGTAAAAGTGGTGGGCGATGACGTTTTTGAGTACCGATTCATGAGAAAGTAAGAATATATCAGCGTTTAATTGGCAAAACTTTTTTTTTTTTTTTGAAAAGGGCTAATATCAGCTGATATAATTAATTGCCCGGGCCTTAATAAACACGCTCTAATAAAATAGAATAAATAAGACATTGTTCATAAAAACAAGACACACACACAGGCGTTGTTTTGTCAAAGTGAAGTGTAATGTCATGTTAACTTACCGTAAGCTTTCTACATCCGACTTCACCCCTCCCACACCCAAAACATATTTTCAGCTGTTTACTCTTGGAGACAAAAAAAAAACAAATTGTGATCGATTGCTACGTGTAATGCATTCAGAACATCATTCAGTCAGACTTCTTTGGAAAGAAAGAAAGAAAGAAAGTATATATATATATATATATGTATAAAAAAGTCTGCATATATCAAGATATTTGGCAACATGAATACATATTTGGAGACAATCAGCAGCATCAATCAAATACCCCTTGCTTTCTTGGCTGGGTGTTTTTTTTTTTTTGCACTGTGTCGAAATGAAAATATTTTACTTTCGCTGACAGGTAGATTGTTAAAACAAACACACAAAAAAAAAAAAAAAGACAATCAATTTGTTTCACTATACATTCCTGGCGCTCTCGCTTACACACACACACACACACACACAGAGTGCAAAATAAAACATATCATTCAGTCAAGCAAAAATCATTCACATGTAATTGATTTACAGGTAAAGTACCTTTAAGGCAATGTGAACAACAGTGAACAAATGATACAATGCAAGTATTGCCAAAGTAAGATGGACGAAAAGCACACTTAAAGGTGCATTTTGCTCAAGTCGGAGGTCAACTTGTTTGAAATAAAGAAATAAAACGCATCCCCTCGCACCCTATTAAAGTGTCATGGTTAGCACCGCCACCGATTCAAAGAACAAAAAGAGCCGCCGGCCATCCCGTTGTTTTTCCCTCTAGGTGGTTAAAGGGCAATTGTGTGCAATTCCTGCACTTTTGCCGCCATCTTATCTGCTACACTCGTTTCTTTCATCAAACACGTTATGTATATAGAATGATAGAAATATATAAAACGCCGCCAACGTCAGTAGTGGGGCGGCACCAGGTGGCGCTCTCCCCGGCTTCTGATCATTGCGTGGGGCTCGGCGGGTCCGCTTCCTCGCCACGCTTGGCTCCCGCGAGTTCGTCCAGGTGTCGCCACAGCTCGGCGTGCTCCGTCTCCCGCTTCGTGACCCTAAGCAGAGCACGCGCATGAGGACGGGCCGCCACCGCCCCCCCCCCCCCCCCCCTCACCCGCGCCAAACCACATACATCTCTACTCACTTCTGTTTTTCCGCTTTGTAGGAATTCGCAAGTTGTAAAAACAGATCGCTGTTCATTTTCATGAAGGTCTTCAGTATGTCAAAGACGAGAGACACGATGGGTCTGGGGGGGGGGGGGGGGACATTTGCGCGGTTAGGGTAGCCCCAATTCACAGCTCGACACAAACATCGGTGTGCGGCGCCACCTACTGGTTCCATTGGTCCTTGGAGAACGTGTACAGGTTCGAGAAAACCAGCGGGAGGATAACGTGGCAGTTCAGACAGATCAGACTCATGATGTGTTGGTTCTTCCAAAAGTAACAAGCTCGCTCCACCACCTGGCGCACACGTGGACATTCTTTAGAGTCGCGTCAACATCGCTACGGCTAACGCTAGCAATCGGGGTAAAATCCCATTCAATTTGTGCGTTGACTTTCAGTTCATTTAACGTTCCTTTAGCGCCACAATTATTTATTTTATTTTTTTTAACGCACGATTTCTTGGAAAGCGTTTACTGGGGGGGAAACGCAGCAGACACGTCCACGTCAAAATGTAGCAGTAATAAATGTCATAATAATGCATATATTTTGTGGAGACTGGGGCCAAGCTGTATTTTGCAATTTTAAAAATGTGGAGAATTTCACAAGTTACTTCATGTTAAAGATTAGATGGCTCTTAATATAAAAAAGAAAAATCACAAAGTGCAATTATGCCATCTAGTGGCAGAAAAATGTCCTCAACACAAATCAATATTGCACTCGTTTTTTTTACAGTACAGTAAAAAAAAAAATTTTTTACTCAAATTTATGAATTATTATGAAATTACTGTATCAATAACTGAAAGATGCAGCCATATTCCTATTAGTTAAAAATATATTTCCCACTTTTATGTTAACTAGAGTATCACTTTTTTTATTGTATTTACAACAGATATAAAATTTGCGATTAATCGTGAGTTAACTATTGAAGTCATGCAATTAATTACAATTAAATATTTTAATCGCCTGACACCCCTTAAAAAAAAAAATATATATATATATATATATATATATATATAAAGCATCAAAATCCAACCGTTTTTATTATCCATCTCAGGGGGCGGCCATTTTGCCACTTGCTGTCGACTGAAAGTGAAATCACAGTTGCTCGGGGATCAGGTAATGACCAGACCAATCGCGTGTCATCCCACAAACGTCACATGACCAAACAAGTGAGCCGTCGTGGTCGGCCATTACCTTGAGCGCTGCGCAACCGTCGACAGCAAGTGGCAAAATGGCAGCTGGTGTGCTTCCAGTTTGGAGGCGATGGGGAGTCGCTCACCTGGAAGTGAGGACTGGCGATGCAAGCGGCGATCTTCTCGAAGAGCGGCTCCTGGACCTGGACGAACTGAGACGGCTCGATGACATCCAGTATCTGCTCCACCTCGCTCAGGATGATCACCTCCTTCCGCGTGCACGTCTTGGGCCAGTATTTGAGCAAGCCTCTGATAATCTGAGAAAAAAAAAAAAAAAAAGGACATATGGTGTATATAAAAAGTCTACACACCCCTGTTCAAATGCCAGCTTTTTGTGATGAAAAATCAAGACCAGGATTCATGGTTTTTATCACTTATTCCACCATTAATGTGACATGACCGTGTTCAGAATCAACCAATCACATTCAAATATGTTAAATGGCAGTCAACTCATGCTTGCCACATTCAACTCATTCACTGCCATTGACAGCAATAGACGTCAAAAATTAATTTGAACTATTTCTTAGTTAGTTTAACTTTATTTTTCCATTTTTATTAACAAGAGTATGAAAACCTATAATTTTTTTGGGACATTTAGAACAGATATAAAATTTGTGATTAATCGTGAGTTAACTAGTGAAGTCATGCGATTAATTACGATTCCAATTTTTAATTGCCTGATGCCCCTATTTTTTAATAATCTTTTCTTTTTTTTCTATATACATTTTTTTAAGGAAAACATTATTAAAAATTAGGGGCGTCAGGCGATTACAATTTTTAATCATAATTAATCGCATGACTTTACTAGTTAACTCACGATTAATCACAGATTTTATATCTGTTCTAATACAATAAAAAAAAATCTAGCTTTTCATACTCTTGTTAACAAAAGTGGGAAAAAATGTTTAACTCATAGAAATAGTTCAAATGAATTTTTGACGTCTATAGCCGTCAATGGCAGTGACTGAGTTAAAAGTGATTAACCCCCAAATTTCAGATGTTCTAGTAGGTTTTTACATATTTTTTTTTTACTAACACAGTTTATGAAATATTAGACAGCAAAAAAAGTCAACAACAGATGAACTTTAATTGGGTTTAATGAGAGCCATACAGGAAATGGGAACGTTTTGAAATGACTTTCCTTGGTCTCACCCTTTCTGTATCCCCCTAACCTTTTTTGAACAGGGGCGCGTGCATTTTCCATATCCAGCGTTTACTCGAGTAATTTACTCGCGTTACTTCGCTTCATTTTGAACAATCATACACCAACTTACATGTTCGGTGCAAGCGGCCTCTTTCTTAATGAACTGCACGATACAGTAGATCAGCTGTGATGGGAGGAGACACACAATTGTCAGCGTTAGTCACAGTTATTTTGCGGCAGTACAGCGTTAGTCACAGAGTTATTTTACGGCAGTAACGTAAATGTGTGTGCGTGTTTCGCGTTCACCGGGTCGCGTCGCCACGGCGCTTGTGCCCGACAACTCATACATGTCAACCCATAAGATTTGTCCGTATTTCTTACGGATTTTTAAGTGTTGCAAAAGCATACGGGCGTATTTGGAAATGAATACGGATTTAACTGTTTTAATGAAAATAATAATATTAGTATATATTGCTTACCCTTTTTAAATGTATTTAGTATTTACTGTCGGCTACGTGCTACACGTGTGCATAAACTCGATTTAAACAACAACCGGTCACAAAATCTCGTCTATCGCGCGAGACTTCGAACAGTTTCCTGACATGCGCAGTTAAGAAATTTGTGTTAGCGCGAAAATTGCGAGTCGTTCGCAGTGGTTGAGAAAATGGGGGACAGGCCGGCCAAAAAAACAAGATACACCGGACGTTTTCGTTCGGAATGGACGGATTTATTTAAGGTAATTGGTCCGTCAAAACTTGGAGAAGAGTATGCATCATGTTCGCTTTGTTCACGGGACATTAAGGTTGCGGCATCTGGCATTTACGATGTCAAAGAACATTTGAAATCAAAGTTGCACGAGAGAAATGTGAAGCAACAAAAAAGTCAACCGTCCCTGTGATATTTAGAAATCTGTTTTTTCTTTGTGCAATAAAATGTCATTTGGAACAAGATACTGTCAATGTCTTCATATAAGAAAGAAAGTAAGGTAAGATTAATGTTATTGCATGAAACAGCTTTAGTATTGATAAAACTGACATAAGGATTTTTATGGGAAAATAAGGATTTTATGGGTTTGTAATACAGGTGGGACCAAATTAGGGTTGACATGTATGCAACATTGGACTAGGAGCAAAAGCACACAAGTGCGGCTTCCTCTGCTCTTCATTCGATGAGGTCACGCGACATTGTGCAATTCAAAGGAGAAGAGAAAAGCGCCGGGAGGGTTCGAACAAACGTGAGGACGGGTCAAGCTATTTCGAGTATTGTTCAAAGTCTTAGCCGGCATTAAGCCCGCGTGGGGTAAACACGGCGTTTGGATGGCGTTGCCAAGACGGCCTTTTGTGGGAACGGGAGGTCGTCGTTAGGCGACGGATTACGGAGGATTTAACAGCTACCAAACAAATAATCCAACAGTTCCGGAAAAGTGTAAAAGCAAAAAAAAAAAAAAAGCACTTCCAGAATCATTCCACGGGGAACGTAGAAAAAAAAAAAAAGTTCACAGGTACAATTTCGAGTCCTTGTAAATAATTCTTCTGGAATCCACGCCGCCGTGGGAACGCTGTAAACAAACTGAGCAGCTCTCTTCCTGACTGGGAGTGACATCGCTGCACAGATTACACACGTCTCGCCTTCCGACAACACCGTGACCGTCATTATACTCAAAGCGCTTATTGAGTCACTGACATGATTTAAAAGGCCTTGCGCTCATATCTGAACTTTTCTTTGCATTGCCAGAAAAACTCCCCCTGAGCTTGTCAGGTGGTCCAAACAAGTCTGAATGTGTGTGTGTGTGTGTGTTGGCGCGAGGACTGGGAGGAGAAATGTCAAAAGAGGTGCAATTGACAAACTGCACTGACTTGTATAACAAAACGGTGTGACAATTTCAACACTACAGGCAAAACCACAAAAAAACAGACTCAAACAGAAGCAATGCTTTTTGGATGTGTGACTCGACTCTGCCATCTAGTGGCGTCCCAGTGGCATCACGCCAAAATCCAGTGACCCAATGTGACAAAGGAAAACGTTTGCAATTCAGCAAATATGACTCAAAGCGAACAGTGACCGACGAACGGGCTTGGACTCATCCGACTCGAGTCGGACTCGTGACTGACCGGCGCGTGGAAGACGGACAGAGACGTCGCCTTGTGCAGCGGGATGAGGACCCGCACCAGGAACTGCTTGTGTTCGGCCTTCAGGGGCTCAGCAAAGCCGTTGATGATGCTGGCGTCGGACACAAAGTGAAAATTAGCATTCAACTCATGGGGAGAGAAATTCAGTCAATGTTCATTTCCTCTCACCACGCCACTGAAAGATTATCGGTGCCGATATTTGGCATTTTGACGGATCTGTGTGGTGAATGCTAGCGAAATTGAGGGTTTTCAGACAATTCTTCACTGCGAAGATCTCTTGAAACCTTTTACGAACCCAGACAAAACCCCAAATGAGCTACATGCGCATGCATTTGTCGCTCAGTGAGATACAGGAACTTTTCTTTTACGGATCTATTTAAATTTCCACTTTCTAAAAAAAATTATGCTGACACCGGGAACTCCCTGCACTTTTTATTTAAAAAAAAATTAAATCAGGAAATTATTTTTGAAATTTTGGAAAACTTTATTTACAGTAGAAAACTTCAGGGAACTATTTACTTGATTAGTTTTTAATTGCGCTTAACACATGCTCATGACCCTGGAAGCTCCCTGCAATTTTTGTTAGAATTTTCAAACAAAACTGTCAATTCTTTATATGTGTAAAATTACTATTTTATTTTTAATTTTGACACTATTTTCGTTTTTACTGCAAATGAATATCGACTTGAAATATCGTATCGGCCTTGAATAAAACATCGGTCTATGACTACTAAAAAGAGATCCTTGGATTTCCATTCCTACAGGAGCTCCACCCCTTTATGATGACATGACGTCATCTAATCCGTCTTTCCTACAGCGTGTCCTCCTTCGTTCATTGTCGCCGGTGTGGGCGGGGCTATAAATACCTCCGTTACCAGCAACATGACTGCCAGCCTCTCGCTCCTCGCGTGACTCATCCCTCTGCCTCGGCTTTCTCACGTCACCCTCGACCCTCATCACCATTGAAAATTGATTTTTGCAGTTGGGATATTGACCTGACCTTATTTGAGCAAATTTTCCCAAAAATCAAGTTCAATGGTGTCTTGGTTTAATTTATTATTTGACTCAAATCATCTTTCTCACTGAAAGGAATGGAAATGCAATTAATCTGTTGTATCCTCCCTCAAAAAACAACCCAATTTTTTTTAAGTGAAAAAAGCTCTTACATTATACTTATTAATTCATTCACTGCCATTGACGGCTATAGACGTCAAAAATTCATTTGAACTATTTTTATTAGTTTAACATTTTTTCCACTTTTGTTAACAAGAGTATGAAAATCTAGAAAATATATTGTACATTTAGAACAGATATAAAATTTGTGATTAATCGTGAGTTAACTAGTTAAGTCATGTGATTAATTACGAAAAATTTTAATCGCCTGACGCGCCTAATTTTAAATAATCTTTTCTTCTTCTTTAAAAAAAAAGAAGTATTTTTTTTCTTCTTAATAATCTTTTCTTTTTTCCTTTAAGAAAAAAAGAAAAGTTTATTAAAAATTAGGGACATCAGGCGATTCAAATTTGCTAGTTAACTTGGTTAAATGATTAATCACAAATTTGATTATCTGTTCTAAATGTAGAATAATTTTTCCCCTAGGTTTTCATACATAGTCTTGTTAACAAAAGTGGGAAAAAATGCTAAACTAATAGAAATTGTTCAAATGAATTTTTGACGTCTATATAGCCGTCAATGGCACTGAATGAGTTAAAAACAGAGCAATGACACAATTAAAAACAATTGAATAATCTCTTTCATCTCTCTCTTTCAGTTGTGCTGCTCAATCAGTATTAGTCGTTCTTCGCAGAGAATAAAGAATATATGCCTGTGAGTATTGTTATATTGTCTGCCTACACGTTGTGTTCAGATATCCACATAGATGCTAAATGCTAGCCCGTGTGCCTCCATGTTAGCAATCGGGTGACAGAGGCTAAAGAAGTGTTTTGTGCTCACCTGCCGAGGACTTCCAGCAGCTCCGTGACGCCATTAAATTGCTCTGTCTCATAGATGAACCTGGAAAACAGGTACTTTATCATTATTATTTTTTATGGCCAGTATTTATGATCAAAATAGGAAGACCAGTACCTGAGGAAGATGTAATTTATCTGCTTGCGGATATAGGCTCGGAGGCCAAGTAGTTTTCTGTAAATGCGGTGCAAAATGATCTTGAGGTATTCCCTCTCTCTGGGGTCCTCGCTGTCAAAACGTTCTAGGAGCTAAACGCACAGAAAGCCGTTGCAGTGGCAGTCCTTGCGGAACACCGACACATGCAGGAAGGAGAGGAGAGGAGAGAGGATCACCTGGAACATGAATTTCTGGTCCACGTAGCGCTTGGCCACGGCGGGCTTGAAATCGGGACTTTCCAGGAAACTCAGGAAGAACTCGTACACCAGCTAGGAAAGAGGCACAACGTTTGTCGACGTCTTGTGCTTTGCGAGACCTCCTGACAAGATGGGGTCTACCTGAAGATGCGGCCAGGAAGCCTCCTGCGGGGGATCGTCCTCTTCCGGGTCAAACTTGGGGTTCTCGCACGGCGGGAGGCATCGGAAGATGTTCTCTGAGATCTGCGGTGAAAGATGAGATGAGCCGAGAGAGGAGTGGAAAGGCGCCGGCGTTCTGCCACCGCACCATCTTAATGGCCTCCGGGTAGAGGGGCTCGATCAGGACCCCTTTGCTGGTGGCCACGTTCTCCACCAGCTCGTTGAGCGCCGCCCGCTTGATCTCCTTCCCGTTCAGGTGGGCCACGCAGTCCAGGAAGTCGAAGGTCACGCAGCACTGCTGCAGCTTCTTGCAGAAGAGGTCGTGGAACTCAGCGGCGGAGGCGTCTGCGTGCCGGTAAACAGTAGGAAACGGGAGCGCTTTTATGACTTAAATTATGTAAAAATGTCACAGAAACCTGGCATTTGAGGGGGTGTTTAGACTTTTGATATCTTCAGTACAGCAAATATTCAAATAACTCAGTCATGTGACTTGAGACAGCTTTTTTTTTTTAAATAAAAGGTTCATACATTTAATAAAATATATATATATGTATATTTTTATAGTGCTGCCAAAATAAGAAAGTAATTTAAATTATTTAAAGCGTTTAAAAATAAATCAACTCAGTTTTAAATTAATTCCAAGATTTTACTTAAAGCTACTAAATGCAGAACATTGAATTTCGAATCGCTACTGCCACCTGTGGCCAAAAGGTGAAACTGCACACACCTGTCTTCACTACACGATGTGCATATGATGTCACATCCGCAGACAGAGTGTGGGAAATTCGAACCCGAATCCAGTCGGAAAACTAATGGCCAGAGGCTTGCACGAGTACCCATTGTGAACAGCTAAAATGTTAATCTACTTATTAGAAGATGTTTCAATCCTAAATGGTCAAATAAAAAGGATATTGTAATGATATTTTTGGGCAAATTGTTCCAAAGAGCAGCTTTAAGTAAATCGTTGCAGAATTTTGAGAAAATAGTAGTAGAAAATGTGTAGCGTGTAGCATGGCTTGGAAAAAGGTATTTGATTTGTGATTTTGTCTTTCCCTTTGCCATTCATTCCAATGGGACTTTTCGGGGGACTTTTTTGGGGGAATTGCGTCACCATGGTAACTCGGAATTCCAAGAAAAGTAATGCCGCAGCGAGTCAGATCGAGCCGCATCGTTTGATACCTCATTTGTGCCGGTGCGTTCTACGGTACGGGCCACATTTTTGCGGAAAAATCGATGGAATAATAAAAAAATGGAAAAATTTCCGCGATTTTATTAGGATAGTAAATATGTGCTTGCTTTGCATCGCAAGCAGTAGCTCTGCTACTGTTTTGCTATGCAGCAGTCCCATAACAACAAAAAAGTGAACATTGAGAGTCCCATGCACTTCTCTAGGGACCACTACACCAACTGGTGGCAGGTGTGTGTTGGCTCCCATAACATAAGTTTGTCATGAAAAGACTCAAATTTGGAATATGAAAACATTTTGCCGGAAAATTTCCAGTGTGTTGACCGGAAGATTAATGAATTATCCACCATTTTTTTTTTAAAAAAGCAATTCTCTGTGTGTTGTGTTCTCAGGGATGCTGACTGACCTTTGAGAAGAGGCAGGGGCATTAGCTCCACCACAGCGCTCTGGCAGTGGAAGTTTGACGAGCTGGGGGACCTCCTACGGCGCGCCCTGCGGATGGAGCGTCGCACGAAGCCGTCCACCTTCTCCGCGGACGGCACCGAGAAGCTGCTGGTGGGTGAGGACGGGCTGGACGGGGGGAGCATGGTGGTGGTGTCCATGGCGGGGTGGAGGGGTTCACCAAATGTGGGTGATTGGTGCCGCGGAATCACAGATGGGACAAGGTGAGGCGACTATGCGAGGAAGAAAATCTTCTGAGGGACAATGATGTTAAAACACGCACGTTACTCAACGGCCGTCACTGCTGCTCCTGATTTTGGTCCACATCCTAATGATCCTAAAAAAAAAAAAAAAAAAGATCAGGGAGGGGGAACGAGTCTCACCTCGCCGTCTTATTACGCGACTCCGCTCCACTCCGTCTCGCTGGACGAGAAGAATAGGCTTTCCAGGCGGTGGCAACCGAAGAGACAAAATACAACTATTAAATGCTCTTTGTGAGACAAAAGCGCTCTCCGTCCTCCGTGAGTCGTTTTCCGTTTCAATTGCTCATCCAAACGCTGGGAAGGACCATGCCGGAAAATCAC
This sequence comes from Vanacampus margaritifer, assembly GCF_051991255.1. Taxonomy (NCBI): domain Eukaryota; kingdom Metazoa; phylum Chordata; class Actinopteri; order Syngnathiformes; family Syngnathidae; genus Vanacampus; species Vanacampus margaritifer. Next base: position 18,583,170 of record NC_135446.1, read on the forward strand.
GATGTGCTTTTTCACAATAAGAGATCAGACGTGTCAAAAATAATTAGAAGCTGTTGGAACGAGAACACGACAATACTCGATGTATAGTAGAAAAAAAGTTTAAATCAGAAGCGATCTGTTACGACAACTCACAACTCCTTTGAAAAGTGCTCTGAGCCAAATTGATGCTTTATTTTGAAACGACAACACCGGAGGACGTGTGACCTTCTCCTTAACATTTCACTTGATGCATGGATGAGAGCCGTTACTCCTACTGCGGTTGACGCTAACGGATGGATGGAGTTATTCATGCCTTTCTAAATAAACAGTATGGTCATCCTTTAATGATATACAAAGGTTACATTTACACAAAAGAAAAAAATCGACCACGTGTTTTTATTTAGCCGATCATTATGTCAACTCAACTTTATAGAGCACTTTTACAGCTATAAGAAAAATAAATAAAAAATAAATGCTGAGATCGAACATAAAACAAACAGCAAGAAATAATGTAACAGTTAAAATATTGCAAAATGTATTGCGTATTTTATTAATTGTCTATTAATAATTTAAGGGCCAGCAAAACTACCAGGTTATTCAGGGAATTGTAACTACTTGGTTTATCACAAGTAAAGGTTCTAGTAGTTATTAAGTGAACTTCATAGTCAGCAAATTTAAATAAATTCTTGTTATAATGCGGTTAAAAGAAATCAATAGTGATTAGGCTACCAAATTAGCTTTTGTAGTCAAATTAAAATGATAAAGTATTTGTTTAGTTTACAGTGGGGATGCAGTACATGTAAATGTGCGTAAAATATATAGGCAGTCGAGTGTTTTTGTATTACACACTTATATTATTGTCTGGAAATAAAAAGTCATTGTTATAATTTTGTTGTAAAAGCTGTAACAACCTTGGCTGTATAGGTCAGTTCTGTTTTTGAAGTCTTGACTCTTGACAAAGTTTGGCAGTTTTAGTATGCCCCTCACTGGCCAAGTTTGGCTATTGCATTTAGAGGTGTGAACCCCTTTTGCTAGGGTCAAGGGTTAAAAACAGCAGTTGTGTCGTGCTATATTCTCTTTTAGTTTTATGGGGGGAATCAAATTGTTATTAGACTTTTCCTTAGTGGCTTACTTGTTCCAGACAACAAATGAGGAAATCGATTAAGCTTCAATTTTGGTGTTTTTATTAAAACCAAACAAAAATCAAATAACGAGTTTTATTTATGTTTATCTGTTCCCAAACCTGTGTAGTGTTGGAACACACTGGTACCAATCCCTCGTGGGGGAAAAGGTGAGTTTGTTTTAAATTAAATAGCCTATATACTGGAGCTCATTCAACACAGATTGGATGAATTGTACACCATGCAGACACTTGCACCTTGCACACATAGGCCTACAACGTAAAAAGATTTTATCAACAATGGTATTCGCCAGTGAGGTTAACTTTTTTTGTGTCTATTAATTAGATTGCTCAAGACAAATGGGGCATCAACACAAATTGCGCATTGCTTCACTCGCCGCAATTTTGCTTTCTATAATGTCCAACAGCCACTTCTCCGTGAACTCAGTCCTCCCGGGTTTGTGCATCAGCCTGTTGGACTCTACGACAAAGTGGACGTCGATAGGCTCGGTTGGCGGTCCGATTTTGGAGACATCCATCACGAAGTAGACGCCAGCAGCAGTGGGGATCGGCACCTGTGGCGACGGTGTGCTAAAGTTCGCCAGGTAATGGTAAGACGTCTGGTCCTCCTCTTCGGTCCAGTAGAGAAAGTGTAGACTATAAATCCAACATGGGTTCAGATGCCATGTCTGGATTAACTCCGCAATCTGCACTTTGCCCATTTCCACTGTGAAGTCTTTGGCAGCCACCCAAAGCATTTTTTTTTTAAAAGTCATTCGACAACTAGTTAACTGACTCATTTACAATATGTAAAAAGATAACGCATTTACAAGTTTTCACATGCTCGTCGTTGTCGATGACATAATGATTTGGTTTTTGTTTTAAAGGGCGGGCACGTGACGTTTTGGTCTATAAATTAGTTTAATTGATGCTATCATTAAGTAAATCAACCTGTTGTTACGTGTCTGATCTTTCGGCTCCTTAATTTAATTTAGCGATGCGGATCGCTAGATTACACAGAAATGTCATCAGAACAATACGTAGATTAAACCAGATTTACATAATTTACATATATTGTTGTGTAACTAATCTCTATCCATTTTAATTGTTAAACAACATGTAATTTACAGTCCTAGTCGGACTATACATGTTGGGTGTGTTTTATGATTTAACGTTATTTTCCTTTTTGGGACTGGATTTAAATCCATGATGTAGCCATCGTACGTTTTTTTTTTTTTTTTAATCATTCCATCGTTATTTTTATTTTTTTTAACAACAACGGAAGTGCCGTCTTATACGTAATTTCCTGTCTTTTTCCTGTTTTCAATTTAGCGCTAACCATGCTAGCAGCACAGAACTGAATGAACGCTCTTCGTTTGTTCTTGTTTTATCAGGTAATTCCAGACTTTGTTGTGAGTTTAGCAATCGTGTGTAATTAAAAAGCTGAGTGTCGATGCCTTATTTACGAGTTGACATTTAGTTTGCGTTTGCCACTGCGGTTTCGCCGTCTTTTGACATTTGTGCGTTTCCCATTGCTGTAGAGAGTGACGTCATCATGAATGTCTCTCCGCAGTGGTTTGACTTGGTCCCAAAACGACATCCTGTAGTGTCAAAATTGAATTGCTTCTCTTAGCACAGCCTTCTTCTCAATAATATCCACCAGCCACTTGTCGGTGAAGCGAGTCCTCCCCGGCGTGTGTACTAACCTATGAGACTCCACAATAAAGTGGACTTTGACAGGTTCAGTTTGTGGTCCAATTTTCGATACTTGAACGGCGAAGTAGACGCTAGCCGTTCCCTGAATGGGCCTCTGCGAGGACGGACTGCTGAAGCGAGCCCTGTAGTGGTAGTAGGTTCGACGTTCATCGTCTGACGAGCAGAGGCAGTCCAGACTGTAAATCCAGGGCGGTTTCAGCTCCCATGTCCGAATATATTCCCCAATCTGCGCTTTGCCAACTTCCACGGTAAAGTCTTGGGCTGCGACCCACTTGATGTGGTCTTCGGGTTGGTCGCGGTCCCTCTCGCGCAGGATTTTGACAAGTTCACTCAACTCCGCGGGTAAATTCGGTCGAGATGGAGGACAATGATCATCCATGTTGTCAGAGGTTTTAAGTCTGTAGTCAAAGGAAGCAACGCGTTCATTTGCTTGCTCTGTTTCCATGACTACCAATATCATTAGAAATGTGACAGAGCCCCCTATTGGCCTCTCTTTTATTGCAACAACAACTTCATTTAGTTGCAACTTTCAGACTGTATTCTGCTGGGATGGGAATTATTAACCCGTGTCCTGTCCACTTTTGCTCTCAGTGATCTGGCAAACGCATGTCGCGGATCAGGAGCACACTAGACAGCGTCACCAAGGCAGTAGGCAGCACCGACCTCATCTCCAAGTTCTCCCGTCTCAAACCTGGCACTCCTGCGGTGGACGGCGCTCATGCTGAAAAGATTCTGCTCAAAGCCGAGAAGGTCGCATCGAAGAACCCGGATGTCTCGCGGCCTCCCGAAGCCACCATAGGAGATGCAGACGGCGAGGAATGTGCAGCAGAAGATGACAAGAAAGTTGAAAAGCCATTTGTCGCTGCCAAGAGTTCCAACTCTGGTTCTGAGACGTCTGTACCCGTCTCGTCATTAAAGCACACAGCGCAGCTCTTCCACCCAACTAACATGGATGAGACATATAAGACTTTAGCCCAGCACATCAACGGTTACTTTGGCATGAGCGCGCGGGGCGAAGAAGGGGAAAGCATGCAGCAGCAGCAAAGTGCAGACCATATCCCGGTTTTGTCTCCAGACCTCAGTCACCCGGAAGCGACGCCGCCATCTGACTCCCCCGCAACAGAAAGCACGACTCCATCTGCCCCGGTTCTGTCCAGCTCCCCCAAAAAAGGCTTCACCCACTATCTGTCCTACCCTCGTCCAAGTGTTCAAGCTTTCGTGGGGAACTACATCGCTCCACTGGTTCCCAAATTCCGAGCGGAGGCCAAAAGCGTTGAGAAAGACAAGCTCCCGACCACCAGTGTCGTGGAGGCTTCTGTGGAGAAGGTGGAGAGCGAAGATCCGAAGGCAGATGATGCCAAGCAGCAGCAACTTTTAGCTCAAAGGGAGAAGGTAATCACAAGTTCTCTTAAGACTTAGTGCAAAAATGATCATGCCCATGTATTGCTTTGCAGATAAAGGCCAGGGTGAGTGTTGACAACAGGACCAGAACCCTCGTGAAAGGCCTCCACAGAGTCAACGACGTCCAGCTCCTCACCAGTCGGGTGGAGGAACTCAGCTGTCACCTGCTGGAGTTCCCGGAGACGTGCGGCGTGGCCATCAAGGTAAGCAGGAATCCATTTCTAAAAGTCTTTAGTCATTTCTGATTCCCAACAGTTTTTATTTATTTATTTATTTTTTTCAGGAGAAAGTTATTCCATGCCTGCTGCGTTTACGGCAGGCCACAGACCTCCGCTTGCAGGCTGCTGTGAGAGAGTCACTGGCGCTGGTCGGCTACACGGCGCCGGTGAATGGCAGAGGGATCCGGGTCCTGGCCATAGATGGAGGGGGCACAAGGTAGGGCTGGACGATTAACCGACATTTTATTGCGATTTGGATTTTGGCTTCTCTCGATCATAAAAACAGAATGATTGAAGAAAAAACGATTTACAAGTTCCCTACGTTGTGAAAGGACCCTGAATGCACCATGTAGCTTGTAGCTAGCCCAGGGCGAATCCGTGTGATTCTGCCGCCCCTAATCGTCCTTTAAGCTGTTTCATGACACGCCTGTTGGAGTTAACGGTAAAACTAAAAACACGATAAGGAGAATTACATACAGTGTGTATTAAAATACAAAACATGCTTCGTTTTTAACATACCGCGAGGCTAGCGCTAATGCTAATGCAAGTGAATGGAGGATCAGATTCAAATGCTAACAGTAAGTTCATCGGGAGTAATAGTCCTTCAAATAACAAATATTCCCACACAAATGCTGTGGAAACACATACCCACAGGTAAAATAGCACTACTCAAAGGCACAAATTCTTCCCAATTTGTGAAGAACAAGTTATTTTAATAGAATTCAATCGCAACTTTCTTCTGTTCTCTTTGTAAGCATGTACACTGTAGATGCACGGCACCACACTGCCCCTATGTGGCCAAAACGCGCAGGAACACCAAGTTTTTTTTTGTTGTAATTACTGTTTCACTTTTTTCTGTAACTGTTTTTAAATGTAAAGATTCACAGAATTTTCTTTTACGCAAAATTCAAAGATGCAAATATATCCAAGGTCTTTTGTTTGTTCATACCAACACACATTTCCACATGACATAGCACAAAATCCAATCCCCGACGTCCCAGGTTAGCCCACTAAGTCCCAAGACTTGTGAAAGTAACATAAGATAAAATAAATATGATAAAGTGGGTAATGTTATGCTTAAGTTTGAAAATAATCGTGATTATTATTTTTCAAATAATCGTCCAGCCCTAGCACAAGGCATCAAATAATATAGAAAAATACCTCCTCCCAAACATTCTCATTTGTTCACATGTTGCTTTTTGTACACAGAGGACTACTGGCACTGCAGACCCTCCTCAAACTGGAGAACCTGACTGGAAAACGAGTCCACCAGCTCTTCGACTACATCTGTGGAGTCAGCACGGGTATTACGTCATCATCCCGACGTGTCAAATATCATCTTGCATCAGCAAGCTTCTCTGTTTACTTTTAGGCGCCATCCTGGCTTTCATGCTGGGGGTTTTTCAGATCCCCCTCGAAGAGTGCGAGCAGATGTACATGAAGTTGGGCTCGGACGTCTTCAAGCAGAACGTCATCGTCGGCGCCGTCAAGATGGGCTGGAGTCACGCTTTTTACGACAGTGAAATCTGGGAAAAAATCCTAAAGTTAGCTCTTAGTATTAATTTGACTTCAATTCTAAGCCATCTTGCCCTAAATATATATATTTTTCTTTAGGGAACGCATGGGCGAGGGGCGCATGATAGAAAGTGCCAGAGATCCAAACTGTCCCAAAGTAAGTCAAATGAGATGTTCTTATGCCTAAATAACACACATGGGACAAATAGCATGAAGTCATTAAACTCGCTTTTTGACATTTGCACACAATAATAACTCATTCACTGCCATTGACTGCTATAGACATCCAAAATTAATTTGAACTATTTCTATTAGTTTAACATTTCCCCCCCACTTTTGTTAACAAGATTATGAAAACCTAGAATTGTTTTAAATTGTACATTAAGAACAGATGTAAAATTTGTGATTAATTGTGAGTTAACTAGTGAAGTCATGCGATTAATTACAATAAAAAAAATTAATTGCCTGACGCCCAGAATTTTTAATAATCTTTTCGTTTTTTTCTAATTGCATCAGGTGATTAACATTTTTAATTGTAATTAATTGCATGACTTTAATAGTTCTAAATTTTCATACTCTTTTGACAAAAGTGGGAAAAAATGTTAAACTAATAGAAATGGTTAAAATGAATTTCTGATGTCGATAGCTGTTAACGGCAGTGAATGAGTTAATTACGATAAAAAATTTAAATCGTCTGACGCTCCTAGTTCTTTAATAATCTTTTCTTTTTTTTTAATCGCGTCAGGCGATTACATTTTTTAAATTGTAATTAATCGCATGACTTCTATAGTTAACTCACGATTAATCATACATTTTATATCTGTTCTAAATGTACAATAAACATTTTTTTCTAGGTTTTCATACACTTGTTAACAAAAGTGGAAAAAAATGTTAAACTAATAGAAATAGTTAAAATGAATTTTGGACGTCTATAACCGTCAATGGTAGTGAATGAGATAAACATAGTAGACTGCCTCGGGAGAAATGAGGAAAGCTTTTGTGTGCACAAGGTGCATTCAAGGACTACCATCAAAATAGGACATGTCAAATGCAGATGGGAAAAAAAAACTATACTGCCACCACTGCGCTTCCATGAGATGGCGACAAAATCCCAATTTTCTTGTCATGCTTTTTTTTTTTCCCCCTAAAAAGAAATGTCTCTCAGTATCCAATTTGTCCACCAGGTGTCAGCGGTAAGCACACTGGTGAACAGGGGCCTGCCTCTGAAGGCCTTTGTGTTCAGGAACTACAGGCTGATGCCCGGAGTGAGGTCGCACTACCTCGGAGACTGCAAATACAAAATGTGGCAAGCCATCAGGGCGTCGTCTGCAGCGCCAGGCTACTTCCAGGAATACGTGCTTGGGAAAGATCTCCATCAGGTATGACGAGGAGCTCAAGACAAACAAATACTACACCATATTGAGGCAAAATTAGTCATGCCTTTATTTTCTCTCCGCTGACATTTTTTTATGCTTGTGTGCGCGTCAAGTTAACAGCACTGGAAAATTTGCGAATGTTCAACTGTGTGTTATGCGCCACATTCCACATGGAGCCGAGGAGCATTTCATTGACAATTTAAGCAGCCGCAACCGCCCACCGCCCTCGCACCCCTACTCCAGTTTTCAACACAAAGGGCAATATAGTAACATTTCATGCTGACAGCGTCTGCAGCAATAAATAAATAAAAATGAGAGCAGAGCGTTTTTATTTATATTTAACTCTATATATTTATTTTTGTATTTATTTCCACTTTTTGTAATTACTTGAATCTCATTTTGTATTGTTTTATTTTTACTTTATTTATATATATTTTTTAACCCCAGCCATTTTTACTGAAGCAACCCCCTTCACTCCCGGCCGGCAGTTTTACTGGATTTTGACTGATTTTGCAAGGCCCACAGAATGTTGTGTTCCATTGCTATAAAAACATGGAACCTACCAAACGAAAGATGAAAGTCTCTTCTTTCATCAGGAAAAAAAGTATATTTCTATCTGTTTCTGTTTTGCAGCTATTAGCATTAGAATATAGCTACGTTTCATCGTTATTCACAGATCTGTTTAGAACTGTGGGTAAATCAGCTTGTTTTCAACATGGCCCTGGTCAATCTCTTTTGCTCTGCTGCCAGCTGCTGGCCGTTTTTGTAATAACTACCATTTCTTCAACTGTTCTCTGCAGTTCAGAGACTGCATCAAAGCCTTCTGTATGCTCTAGCATTCAAAAAACAAAAAAAAACATTAAAAACGTATAAATACGTCTTTGGGACACGTAAAACATTTAAAATAGATAAATAGTTAATTATATTTTTTATATCTGTTTTTATTTTCACTTTCATTTATTTATGTATTTATTTATTGATTATTTTGCCGTTTTTAGTCCTCCATAGGGAGGAGGCACTTGATTTGCGGCCAGCTTTTTAGAAGCACAACTCTCCAGCATCTCTTTCATATTGGTCTTGCAGGATGGAGGCCTCCTGATCAACAACCCCACGGCGTTGGCCATCCATGAATGTAAGTGCCTCTGGCCGAACACGCCGCTGCAGTGCGTGCTCTCGCTGGGCACCGGACGACACGAGGTGGCGGGAAAAAACGGCAGTCACGGCACCACCTACACCAGCCTCAAAGCCAAGCTGACCAACGTCATCAGCAGTGCCACTGATACAGAAGGTACAATAGGAATTTATATGTATTAGGGATAGGCCGATTATAGGCTGGGCTGATTATTGGCAATATCGGCATCGGCCATTTTGAAGAATCACGCAGCCGATAAGAGATAAAAAAAAATACTTCTGGGAACTAATTCTTAAAATTTTCAGAGATGCTGCTGACCCTGGGAACTCTCTGCACCTTTTGTTTTTGTTTGGAATTAAAACTAAGATGAGTAAAATGTTAATATTTCAGATATTTTATTTACTGTAGAAAACAAATGGGAGCTATTTGCTTAAGTTTTTAATTTAACTTTGGGAGACCCCCGAACTTTTTGTGAGATTAAAAAAAATAATAATAAAGAGCTGGAGTTTGGATTTTGTCATATTTTGATGCCAATATTTTACCGTTTAGTAAAAATGAATATCGGCTCCAAATATCGGTTATCGGCATCAACCCTGAAAAAAACATATCGGTCTATCTTTAATACATATATACGAAAACCATGACTGATTGCCCCCCAAATTTACGCGTACATGTGCACACATGCTAATCGTAGTCTGAAAATATTATAATATCATTCCAAAAATAAAATCCCACGTATCTTAGCTCAATCAAGTTGCACGTTCCCCATCCATGCGTTGTTCAGAAGTGCACTCCATGCTGGACGCCCTCCTGCCTCCGGACACGTACTTCCGCTTCAACCCTCACATGAGCGAGGACGTGCCGCTGAACGAGCACCGCGTGGACAAGCTGAATTTCCTCATGGGCGAGGGCGAGCGCTACCTGGAGCGCAACGACGCCAAGCTCCGCAAGGCGGCTGGCGTGCTGACTCGGGAGAAGGGCGGCATCCAGAGACTGGCCGAGTGGGCCAAGCTCAAGGCGGACATGTACGAGCGGCCCCTTTTCACGTCCAAACTTTAACGAGTCTGGTGAGGTAAGACGACTCCAAGAGTTTGTTGACGGGTAACAAAGTTGTACAGTTATTTGGCATGTGAATTGTTACTTAAAGACGGATTTTAATATTAACTCATTCACTGCCATTGACGGCTATAAACGTCAAAAATTCTTTTTAACCAATTCTATTAGTTTAACCTTTTTTTCCCACTTTTAACAAGATTATGAAAACCTAGATTTTTTTTAATTGTACATTTAGAACGATTCAAAACTTTAATCGCCTGACGAATTTTTAATAAAAAAATTTTTCAATTCATTCGCTGCCATTGACGGCTATAAACGTAAAAATTCATTTGAGCTATTTCTATTTAATTTTTTTCCCCACTTTTGTTAACAAGAGTATGAAAACCTAGAATTTTTTCACTGTTAATTTAGAACAGATATAAAAATTTGTGATTAATCGCGAGTTAACTAGTAAAGTCATGCGATAAATTACAATTAAAAAATGTAATCGCCTCTTGCCCCTAATTTTTAATAATCTTTTTTTTTTTTATGAATTTATGGCATTGAATGAGTTAAAAGTATGATAGTTACTAGCATGCATTGACATTACACATTATGAATGATTAGCTGTGTGGAGCTCAATTCTCATTGATGTGTTATGAAAAAAAATGCCAGTATGATCATTGTTGTTGTTTTTTTTTTTTTTACAAATCTGTAAATACTGTTAAAGGAGTTAACGTACAATATTGCACAATAAGACATCATCATGATTGCCTGTTTCTAGCACCAAACCGGAAAAAGAGACATCATGCACTTTGGAAGTGTTCATTCTTAACCTCCACACATGTAAATAATGTTTGATGTGCTGTTAATTTGAAATCAAACTTGCTCTTTTAGGCTTTTTCATATTTTGTGGTCATATAAACGATTTCCGAGTTGACAGTTTTTCTTACCTCATTTCAAGTCATGTCTTCGTTTGTCAACTGTGGCTGTCGCTTTAAGATCGTGCACGTACTCGCATGAACGAGAGCCTGACACAGATGCTGCAGTTACGCTTTGGGCCAGAGGTGGCAGTCACGAGTAAAAAAAAGTGACGATCTGCACAAAGATAACCACAACCTTTAGCGTCTTTTTACAGTTACCTGCTTCAAGATTTTAGCACCAGGGGTGCACATACGTAGTGCGCATTCACAATGAAAATAATCAAAGCGCACCAGATCCAAGTCTGTCATTGCGCATTTTGTGTTATTTGGGGGCTACACGACCCGAAAGTCCATTTCACGTAAATTTCCTTACCACCACTAATAAGGATGATATATTTATTCCGCAGCAATGAATAAATTACAGTGTGTTCATTTTGGGATCTTAATTTTTTTATGCATGTTTTGAGTGTCAAGTTTTCCCATTTACTGTTGGAATTAATTAAAAATAATTAGCAATGCAAAAATAGAATGCATAACTTTCTCAATATTTCTCACCGCAAAGTTACACTTTAATCTCTGGAATCGTCTTTAAAAACATGTCTAATAATGTTAATCTTATGTAAATCCATCAACTCATTAAAAAAAAAAATTGAACTATTTCTATTAGTTTAACTTTTTTTTCCACTTTTGTCAACAAGAGTATGAAAAAAATGATTGTACATTTAGAACGGATATAAAATTTTGTGATTAATCGTGAGTTAACTAGTGAAGTCATGCGATTTCATTACGAAAAAATATTTTCTTCTTTTTTTTTTAAAGTAATTTTATTTTTTGTTTTTAATAATCTTTTCTTTTTAGAAAAAGAAAAGATTATCAAAAAATAGGGGCGTCAGGCGATTCCATTTTTTAATCGTATGACTTCACTAGTTAACTCACAATTAATCACAAATTTGATATCTGTTCTAAATGTACAACAACAAAAAAAATCTAGGTTTTCTTACTCTTGTTAACAAAAATGGGAAAAAATGTTAAACTAATAGAAATAGTTCAAATGAATTTTTGACGTCTATTGCCGTCAATGGCAGTGAATGAGTTCATCTGACATTTTAGACCCATACATACCGGTACTTTTAGTAATAATGTGAGATTGGGGAAATAAATGAGCACTGTAACAACCTCTACTAACGTGTCTTATTTTGAGCAGCATAATTCATTTTTGTTGAGTTATATGATCTAGTATATAGCAGCACTTATTTAGAATCATATTCATAGTGATGTAAGCCCAGCCATGCACAATTTGACAACCCTTAAATCCCATCATCGTCACTGTCAAACCTCATTAAAAACGCAAAGTTGTCCTAACCTGGGGAAAATGTTTGTCACCTTTGCACTCTAAAAAATGGAAGAAAAAGTCTTGTCCTTTCAATGTGTTCATCTGCTCGTTCCAACACACCCGGATGACAAAGAGACACGGAGGAAAGGTACGAGCTGTTTTTGAGTGTTATTTAATGTCAAATTAAATCTTTCAATTAACATTTTTTTTTTTTTTTTAAGGCGAAGACGTGCTAAACAAATGAGTTGAAGGTGAGATTAATATGGTCAAGTAGACGGCAGCGTGACAAAGTTACATATCCACACATTCCTCCTTCGTAGTTGTGTGGAGTGGCAAGAGCTGTCTGACTCCTCCCACTTTTTTTTTTTTGCTTGAGTGCAAAAAAAAAAAAAAAGAAGCTGGGCAGAATTGTCTCATGGCGTTCCCTAGCAACTGCTCCACTTCTCAGTTTTATCAATGTGAAATATGTGTGCTTATTTAGCTTAAAAAAAAAAAAGGTTATTTGAGTTAGTGTGAATTTATTCGACACTATTGTCACAATGAAAGTCTGGAGTGTAAACGCTAACAATTCAAAAGCAGGTGTCTGGTCATTGTCAAAAGTTGGCTTACCCGAATACAGTATAACACACACAGACTCGTTCTAAAGTACAGCGTGCAGATCACCCGAGGCCGGAAAAGTCAAACGAAAGTGTTTACTTTGCCATCTTGTAAATGACGAGCTCAATCGTAAGAGGTAGATTGAAGCCAGGAGTGTTGAAAGAGGAGACGCGTCGTCACAAAGCATCACTGTCGGCACGTTGTGCACAGTAGTGTTGCTCAACACATTTCTACCAGTCTCTTCTTGCAGGCGCACACACCTGCAAACACACAAAATGATTTTTGCCCAATGGCCTTGCATCAGTGTCAACACTGTCTGCAGCCCCCCCCCCCCCCCCCAAAAAAAATTCCAGGCTCTCCTGCAGGGTTAGCCCGATTAGACGCTCAGCCTGGATGATGAGTGTCGCTGCATTCAAAATAAATGATGAAACGTTGTTTACGCTTAGATGGTGTGAGCATGCCTCATGGTAAAGTAGACGTCATCATGTTTTCCTCATGACCTGGCACCATTAAGCAGCATCAAATTTACATTTAACAAAAAGAGACAGAAAAAATATGTAATATGGCTCCAACGTGTATTTTTTTTTAATGAATAAAAAATAAATACATTTATAAATGAGCAGGTATATAATAGTTGCTACCCCCCCCCCAAAAAAAGATAAATAAATACAAATATTAATAATAATATCCGCGGGTGCCGAACCGCGAGTATGCGGGTCCACTCAATGTCAGCATGTATTGCTGCATTACCAGTTTCGGCCGCACATTTCAGCGACGTCGCTGTTGCCAGATTTACAAATGCTTACAAAGACTCGTAAAAATGAATTTCTCACTCTATAAGAGTTCACTAAATCGTTTTTTTTTAAAAAATAGGAATAGTACAACATATAGCATCTATAACGCACATTAATTGTCGGTCGCACCAGCGATTGTACGTGTATATTCTAGCAAGTCCGTGTTTTCCCCTCTAGAGGGAGCATTCTTCTCATCATAGACGATCTTCGCCGCTCGTTTTGGCAGCGCGGTGAGTTGGAGGAGGGGGACGAGGAGGTGGGGGAGCGGAGGATCAGTGGAGGTGAGTGCCACAGTCTGCTGCTGCAGTGGCCGAAAGAGGGACGGGACACACGAGCCTCCCTCGCCACCACCACCTTCATCCTCATCCTCATCATCCCCGCCGGCAGCGCGTACGGATCTGGGCCGCGGCAAGGAGGGAGGACGCCGCAGCGCATTTGCAGCACAGTGAGTTTGAACGTCATTTTTCTTTTTTATTTATTTATGAGGAGATGGAGGGTTGCATTTTGCTGGGGAATAATGGTGCAGTGCACGTTGATTCGGCTCCCCGTGACGATGAGTTGGTCCTGCAATATGGAGGGAGATTGTTGTGTTATTTATTCATGATCGTGAGCAGCCCTGCATCACTAGGGATGAAAGGCATTGCGTGGCTCTCCCTGCAGGGCGATGCTTTTTTGTAGTGGAAGTGTGCAGCGGTGGTGGTGGTGGTACACTTGGAGTAGCAACAGCCGCGCTTTCAAGCTTTGCTTCATTGTTGCAAGCCGCCGCCGGCCGGTGCATCCGGGCCATCCGGGCCCAAGGTGCACAAACTGCACGAACCGCACATCCGCCACGGACGCCGCCAGCTGTAGCTCCATTTCTCGACGTGTCATTTCACACGCAGACGGCGCGGATATTAGCCACATGGGCCTTCGTCTCCTTGGCAGATAGATGATGATGCTCTGGTACAATATAGAAGCCTTTTGTTGTTGATCCAACTAAATTGGTGTTTAAGTGTAAGGTCAAGATTGCATCGTATAATCGAGTCGGCCTGGCGATGAGTTGCGTTCACGTCAGTCAGCTTGCTAATAAATTATTTGCATCATGATGAATACACAGTAAAAAAAAAAAAAGAGTACATTTTCACTAGTGTACATATGTGGATTATACTTAACTCATTCACTGCCATTGACGGCTATCGACGTCAAAAATGAATTTGAACTATTTCTATTAGTTTAACTTTTTTTTTGTATGAAAACCTAGAGAGAAAAAAATATTGTAAATTTAGAACAGATTCATCGTTAGTTAACTCGTGAAGTCATGTGATTAATTACAAATGAAAATTTTAATAGCCTGACGGGCCTAGTTTAAAAAATATATATAAAAAAATAAGGGGCATTTAATTGTAATTAATCTATTTTATATCTGTCATAAATGTACAATAAAAAAAATCTTGGTTTTCATAAAAAAATTAATGAAATGGATTTTTTAAAATAGAAAAACTTCACATGAATTTTTGACGTCTATTGTCATCAATGGCAGTGAATGAGTTAATTCTTTCAGCCATTTTCAAAATGTCCCAAACTCCATAATATCAGTCCCTAATTTGCATACACTATTAACGTATGAATCAATCTCTATAGTGCTACTTAGTCATGTACTGTTTGCATGTGTATGGCCACATACAGTATAATGAACTACAAGGACAAAGATTTGCTTATGTTATTTGAGCACGAACAACTCAAAAAAGTCAAATGTGTTTATTGTGGTCAATAGGGGTGTGACAGGAATCGGTTTGAATGGAAGGAAAGTAGTGACTGTAGAATTTACAGTAAATAACTGGCAAAAAAGTTTCCAGCTAATTATCTCATTCACTGCCATTGACTGTTATAGTCGTCAAATATTCATTTTAACTATTTCTATTAGTTTAACATTTTTTCCCAATTTTTGTTAACAAGAGTATGAAAACCTATAATTTTTTTATTGTACATTTAGAACAGATAAAAAATTTGTGATTAATCGTGAGTTAACTCGTGAAGTCGCGCAATTAATTACGATTAAAAATTTAAATCGCCCGACGCTCCTAATTTTTTTAATAATAATTCTTCTTTTTTAAATTGCGTCAGGCGATTACATTTTTCAAATTGTAATTAATCGCATGACTTCAATGGTTAACTCACGATTAATCATACATTTGATATCTGTTCTAAATGTACAATACATTTTTTTCCTAGGTTTTCATACTCTTGCTAACAAAAGTGGAAAAAATGTTAAACTAATAGAAGTCGTCATTTATTCGAGAAACGCATGCTCCTAGTGGTTGATTAGGCCACGTGTGTACCTTCATCTCCATTGCCTCGCATGCCTATGCCCAATGATCTCGTCCAATGTGGACACAGCGGCCAAATGGATACAATTAGCACGCAGGTTTAATAGCGTTTGCACCCTGCGGCGATGATGACGGGTTCGAGCCAGGAAGGAAGAGAGGGGTATTAACACCCACCCAAAACGCCCTCAGGTAACCCGCACCCTTTTTTGTTTTGATTTGTTAACTCATTCACTGCCATTGACGGCGATTGACGTAAAAAATTCATTTGAACTATTTCTATTAGTTTAACATTTTTTCCACTTTTGTTAACAAGAGTATGAAAACCTAGAAAACGTTTTTTATTGTACATTTAGAACAGATACAAAATTTATGATTAATCGTGAGTTAACTAGTGAAGTCATGCCATTAATTACGCTTAAAATCCCGACGCCCCTAATTTTTAATAATCTTTCCTTAAAAAAAAAAAAAAAGTACTAATTTTAATTATTTATTTATTTATAATCTTTTTTTTTTAAAAAATTAAGAAAAGATTTTAAAAAATTAGGGGCATCAGGCGATTACAATTTGTAATCGTAATTAATCGCATGACTTCACTAGTTAACTCACGATTAATCACAAATTTTTGTAAAACTATTGAAGTCATGCGATTCATTACAATAAAAAAACGTAATCGCCTGACGCGATTAAAAAAGAAAAGAAAAGATTAGAAGCGTCAGGCGATTGAAATTTTTAATCGTAATTAATTTCATGACTTAGCGAGTTAACTCACGATTAATCACAAATTTTCTATCTGTTCTAAATGAACAATAAAAAAAATTCTAGGTTTTCATACTCTTGTTAACAAAAGTGGGAAAAACTGTTAAACTAATAGTTCAAATGAGGATTTGACGTATATAACCGTCAATGGCAGTGAATGAGTTAATTATATATATATGTGTATATAAATAAAACAAGACTAGCTTTCATCAGTGTAAAGGAATAATGCAGTAAGGGAATCAAACATATTCAACGATTGGGATTTAATGAATTGCCCAGTAGGCCTAAAAATAAAATGTTCGTCGTCACACTTGGAAAATGATTAGCAAGGATTTAGGTCAAAGACGCCATTAAAGAGCTCCTTATCAAGACGCCAGGAACACGAGACGAGTGCGAGCCAATCAGACTTGACAATCATTGTGCTTAATTTCATTTATAGGCCGTTACTGTACCGGTTTTGGAGTTTTATTTGCGTGCCGCCGGGAAGCGTTGGATGAAGAGAAATTCATTTGAAAAAAATGTTTTCTCTTTGTGACACCGGAGAGACGACCTTCTTGGGATTCTGAGGAGAACCCAACGAGATCTGATGATCGATAAACGAATCGAGAGACAACACCGAGCGTGATTTAGCTCATCTTTCCTTCGAGTTTGGCCTCAAGCAGGAAGTCGGTCTTCACCGCAGAAAAGCGCGTTGACGATCGTCACCCGCTTATGTAAACATCAAATATGTTGCGTGTATGCAAAGAGGCCGCGGTGTGACTTTGTATAAGGCATAAATCCTCTGGTAAAGCAAACACGCCGTCGCTCGTATGCAGGAATTTGCCTGAGGAGAAAGCTGGAAGGAAACGTTTATCTGGAAATCTGCATTTTGAAGTTTTTGTGGGGGGGATGCCAAAAAGTGACTTGTGGTGAATTTTCATATAAAAACGAAAAAAAAAAGATTGGTGATGCTTGTTGGAAATTTGCATGTCATTTGCTCTGGAGTTTACATGTCAGCAGCACACGAGATGCAAATGGCGACCATCATTCAAGTTTCTATTCAAGTCATGCGTCCGGATGTTGGCTTTTACGTATCTTTAGCTTTCCAACATATTGCTTGACAGATGCTAAAAAAAAAAAAAAAAAAAGTCTCGTGTGACTTCTTCCATTTGTGTGATCGTGCGGCTGAAAATAGAAGCGCCTTTGATGATCAAACCAAAGCAGTTCCACTCACTTTGTGGTTACGTTGGAGAAATCGTTTATCACGTAAGTAAAAGCGGTAATCTCCGCATGGGACGTCGCCCTCGCATTTTTTCTTGTAATTTGAAGACGGCAGCTGCTTCTTAACTTCTTTTTTGGGCTAACAAGACCGTCATTTCCTTTTTTAATGACTTGGCTGGCAGCCAGGGATGCTTTGGTGTGATACTGACTTTGAGTTCATGACTAAATAGTGACCAATCCAGTCGAATATTTGTCCGAGGTTAGTGATTGGCAAATGATGCCATTGCTGAGCCTCTCTTGTGGCGTCCACTCCCAATCTTGTCGTATTTGCGGATTCTGGTCCTGAGAAGAAAAATCCAGTAAAAGTCAGATCCAGTGTTTAGAGTCGAGGATAGGCATCGGTGAAGGTAAAAGCTACCCCCCCACCTCACTCCTTTTGTTAACTCATTCACTGCCATTGACGGTTATAGACGTCAAATATTCATTTCAACTATTTGTATTAGTTTAACATTTTTTCCACTTTTGTTAACAAGAGTATGAAAACCTAGATTTTTTTTATTGTACATTTAGAACAGATGTAAAATTTGCGATTAATCGTGACTTAACTCGTGAAGTCATGCAATTAACTCATTCAATGCCATTGACGGCTATAAACGTCAAAAATCAATTTGAACTATTTCTATTAGTTTAAAAATTGTTTCCACTTTTGTTAACAATTGTATGAAACCTATCATTTTTTTATTGCACATTTAGAACAGATATAAAACTTGTGATTAATCGTGAGTTAACTAGTGAATCATGTGATTAATTACGATTAAAAACTTTAATCGCCTGACGCCCCGAATTTTTAATAATCTTTCCTTCTTTTTTTTAAATTATTCACTGCCATTGACGGCTATAAACGTCAAAAATTCATTTTAACAATTTCTATTAGTTTAACATTTTTTCCCACTTTTGTTAACAAGAGTATGAAAACCGAGAATTTTTTTATTATATATATATATATATATATATATATATATATATATATATATATATATATATATATATATTTAGAACAGATGTAAATGTTTAATTTTTAATAATGATAATAATTTTTAATAATCTTAAAAAAAAATGAATTTATGGCAGTAAATGAGTTAATTACGATTAAATATTTTGTTATTTTTTAAAAAATAATCTTTTCTTCTTTTTTTTAAATCTCAACAGGCGTTTAATTTTTTTTATTGTAATTAATCGCATGACTTCAATAGATAACTCACGATTAATCATAAATGTGATATCCGTTCTAAATGTACAAGAATTTTTTTCTAGGTTTTCATACTCTTGTTAAGAAAAGTGGAATTTTTTTTAAACTAATAGAAATAGTTCAAATGAATTTTTGACATCAATAGCCGTCAATGGCAGTGAATGAGTTAAACAGGGTGATCCCTTGTAGGCTAACGCGGGTCAAATCCACTTTAAGAGGGATACTTCATCTAAATTACCCAGAATCCCCCCTTGGACTGTTCGATCATGATGCGGCTTCATTGTCTTTTTGAGGCTGGCAGCTTTAATATTACATGACATAGCAGTGTGCTAACTTGATAAATAAATCTCCGTAAGGCCATGGTGTTAATAGCACTCAAAGAGTCGCATCCATTTTTAATGACCGAATGAAATAGAGGGCTTGTTTCTACAGATGGAGTCGTAGCCTGTCCCGGGGTCCGACCCGGGTCTCTGCGCTTGGGGCGCCGCTCATTAGCACAGACAGCATGTTCTCCGAGTGGCAAAGTGCTGACTGGGGGCCTTTTGTGTGGCGATGGCCGCAGCCTGGCCTTTTTCCAGACGGCTTCCTGCTGCCTGGCGTGCCGCGAACCCGGCGCCGCTGGCCACGCGGCCTGCGCAAGCAGAGCAACGCGGGCGCGCACGGGGGAGCCGTTGAAGCTGCTTGGGTCGGCAACTTGAAGCCTTGGCGTGGTGATGCTTTTTTTTTTTTTTTTTTTTGGACCTTCCATTTTGTTACATACAGCCTGTCAACACAGATTTGCAAAGACGAATGGCCTTCCAGAAGCTCTCGTGAGAGCAATATAACCTCCAAATGAAGAGGCAGCCATCCATTTTCTTGATTAAAAGTAGCGGATCCAGTTGAAATTATACCCTCACGGTTGCGTGCGCGAGACAAGCTGTGGCGACGATCAGACTTGCGCGTGGAGTATTTTCTCACAAGGATTAAAAGTGCAATCTGGCGTCACCTTTCCCGCTGTGACTTTGTCCAAGTATTAAGAAAACAAACCTATTTAGGATCGTTTTGCTCGGTAACGGCAACAGTTGCTGCAGAATTTAATATCTCCTCCTGGTTAGCGGCTGTGCTGTGCATTTGCAGCCTTTGTGTCCACAGCGAACCACTGTTTTTTTTTTTTTTTTTTAACGATGTTCATAAATTTTTAATGATTCAATTTCATTAGATTGAAATTCATAGGTTTATGCTGATTTTAAGGAATTTAAAATTGTATGATTTAAACCAAATGAAATTGATGAAAATATTTATATTTATGGGTTAGCTGTGAAACTGACACATAAAACGAGAGAATCAAACATGACATATTTAAACACTAAATGTTCAACCAAACTATGTAATTTTGTTCAACACCGGTTGGCTTAGTCCTGAAGGGCCGGAGTCCTGCAGGTTTTGAATGTTTCCCTGCTCCAACGCACCTGTTTCCAATTAGCAGGATCGTTATCAGATTTATGCAGAATGCTGATGAGTTTCAGGTGTGTTGGAGAAGGGAAACATCCAAAATCTGCAGGACTCCGGCCTTTGAAGACCGAGCTTGGACACCACTGCTCTACACTCAAAAAATGATTGGGTCAATAATGGACTAACCCAACTGTTTTGAGTTATTGAACAAATTAGATTAATAAAATTATTAGATTAAAATAAATTAAATAATAATCCACAAAGCAACCAATTTTTTTGGCTTGTTTTGTGGCCTATTCGTTTGACCCAACTTTTTTGGGGTTAATTGAATAACCTGACAGAATTTGGTCAAAAATGGACCGACCCAACATTTTGAGTTATTAAACAAATTGAATAAAGTTATTACATAAAAAATATTTTTAAAAAAATCCACAAAGCAACCTATTTTTTGTGTGCTTGTTTTGCAAGTAATTCATTTGACCCAACTTCTTGGGTTAATAGAAAAACCCAAATGAATTTGGTAAAAAAAAAATGAACCAACCCAACTTTTTGAGTTATTTTATCCAAAACGTTGGGTCAAATAAAGTAACTCACTAAGCAACCCAATTTGTTGATTTCTTAATTTTTGTGGGGTTTTCATTTGTCCCAACTTTTCCGTTAAATTGGTTAGCCCAATTGAATTGGGTCAAAAATGAACCGGCCCAACTTTTTGACCTATTTAACCCAATAAGTTGGGTAAAATTCATTAATAACCCAAAAAGCAACCCAAATCTTGGGTTATTTAGTGGGTTATTCATTTGGCCAAACTTTTTGGGTTAATCTAATAACCCAATTGAATTGGGTCTAAAATCAACCGGCCCAACTTTTTGACATATTTAACCCAATAAGTTGGGTAAAATTCATTAATAACCCAAAAAGCAACCCAAATCTTGGGTTATTTTGTGGGTTATTCATTTCACCCAACTTTTTGGCTAAATTTGATAACCCCCAAAATTTGACCCAATTTGGGTTATTTTTGAGCCAAATGCTTTTAGAGTGTAATTATCCAGCAAGCTTAACGCTAACAGGATGTGAAACTCCAAAGACAGGCTAACCGAAATGAATTATTAGACGTTAGAGTAATTGTAAACCTTCAAATAACTTACTGACTTAAACCAGATGTTACAAGGTCGTCTTTTTCAACCGTTGTATTGCTAACTTTAATTTCCCACTAAAGCCTAAAAGTGGAACACAAATATTAGGTTGGTTGTGTTTTCCTTCCCTTGAACCCCCCCGCCCGCCTTTGCCTATAGCCGGTCAATATTAGTCGTCTCCCAGGCGTCCTCCTCTCCATACCCATCTAGTGTTTACTCATTCTCATCCTTGGCGCTTTGTGGCCCACGCTCTCATTTTCTCTCGTCTTCCTTTGCATCTTTGTCTTTCCATAGCCAGGACGGTCTCCAAGGGATATAAGGGACGCTTTACCAGCGTGTCTTTGACATGTCTTGTCACTGATGGGCCCCGGCTTTGCTTGATGAGGCCCTCTCCGTGTGGTTCGAGCCTCCGAGATGTCAGTTTGGGAAGCACCGCTGGACATTTGCGCTCTTGCGATGAGAGATGCGGTTGTCATCTGTTCTTTAGGAGCGGAATGTCTTTAAAATGTCATGTAAGCCAAATTTAAATGTGAGAAGTGTTTGGGATTTATTTGAGTGCCTGGATGCATTTTACATCCGCGCTGATCCTTCCCTGATTGGATCCATTCTCCAAGGGAGCCCTCGTATACAATCACTACAAATCAGCCATAAAAAAAAACAAACTACTTCTTACAGTTTTTTAGTTTTTTTTAAATTCGTACCATCTCTGTGACATTTGTGATGACTCCATGGCGTGCCCTGGTACTACTGAGGCTTGTCAAGGGTGGGAACTGCAGAAATGGGAGATTTGTCCTTTTAACCTCTTCGGGCGAGAGTGGGGGGGGCACAAAACTTCCAAGGGGTAGTAAATCTCTCTGATTAAACTCTGCTCTCCCTGCCTTTTTATTGCAGAGTGCACGGTCTGTGTGCGTTACATCTGAAGGACATTCTCAGACTGTTAAAATTAAAACGGCACTTGTAGAGTCATGGTAACCGCCGTCCCAGCTTTGGTTGTGTCTTTAAGGCACACATGCATACGAGAAGCGCCACTTAGTGGAGCGCGGACCTCCATCAAAGATGACCAACACCTCCCGTGTATACCTTTGGTGGGTTTTGTGTATAATGGAACTATTTTGTATTTTTTTTCATAGCCTAAATTACAGTTAGAATATTAAACTTTTAAAATGAATGGAAATAAATAAAGATTAAAATTACACTTTTAAAATTAATATTATTAATTACACTATTAAAATTATTGGAAATAAATAAAGATTAAAATTACACTTTTAAAATGAATATTATTAATTACACTATTAAAATTATTGGAAATAAATAAAGATTAAAATTACACTTTTAAAATGAATATTATTAATTACACTATTAAAATTATTGGAAATAAATAAAGATTAAAATTACACTTTTAAAATGAATATTATTAATTACACTATTAAAATTATTGGAAATAAATAAAGATTGAAATTACACTTTTAAAATGAATATTATTAATTACACTATTAAAATTATTGGAAATAAATAAAGATTAAAATTACACTTTTAAAATGAATATGATTAATTACACTATTAAAATTATTGGAAATAAATAAAGATTAAAATTACACTTTTAAAATGAATATGATTAATTACACTATTAAAATGATTGGAAATAAATAAAGATTAAAATTACACTTTTGAAATGAATATTATTCATTACACTATTAAAATTATTGGAAATAAATAAAGATTAAAATTACACTTTTAAAATGAATATTATTAATTACACTATTAAAATGATTGGAAATTAAATAAAAATCTTGAAACTGAAAACTTTTAACGTCCAAACTTGCTGAAGCTAACAAAGATGGAAGTCGTTTTTTTTTTTTTTAGCAGTATGACACACATTACCTTAATTAGGTCGTTTGTCATGTATTTGGGACAGCGGAGACACTGAGACAGATGTTCTCCGATTGGCCTGAGGCTTTTTCCCCAAAAATCTCGTCACACACACAGATGGCGCGTGTGATCGGCTGCAGGTGCCAGACTTGACTCAATTGTGCCACTTCAATGTTTACCACAGCCTTGTTATTGGACTAATGCAGTGGTGCTTAACCCGGGTTGGATCGAACCCCAGGGGTTTGGTGAGCCAGTCTCACGGGTTTCAGCGGAGGTCAAGACACACCTGAGTCCGTATAATTTGTGATGACACGCCATCATTGACTGCAAGTCATTTTGTAGATCATGTGATTTCTTTATCATTTTTAATTTTTTCAAGTCGAACAAAAACAGAAAGTGATCGGACGAAAATGTGCAAATATGAATTCACATGTATTTTTTCTTTTTTTCTGATGACATGTCAAATCGGTAAAATTACCGAATGAACAATACTGAGCTCTCCAGAAAAAAAAAAAAAAAATAATTCACATGTATAACGGAACATATGGTGTTCCACATGGTTCAATCCTGGGGCCCTCTGCTGTTTTCATTATATCTACTGCCCCGAGGTTCCACGGCGGCGCCGATGAAACACAATGGGTAGAATACGGCAGACAAGGAGCTGAACAAAAGGGGAAGGCGCTCACGCGTGCTCTTCACGCCCAGGATCTGTTTTCTTATCACAAAGTCCTCTGCCCCGTGTCACACGCTCAGTGCTAAAATATTCCGTCACATGCCGCACGTATCGTCCCGGTGGGTCCATAAAAAGTCACTTAGACGGCTAATTCATTCACAGACAGTAAATCCAAGTGCACCAGCGCTTTTGTTCCACGCAACGTCTGTCATTAGACAAACTGTCGTGATGATGTCGCGGTGGTTGTGACTCCCTCTCCAGGGAATATTTGCATATTCATAGCAATCACAGCATTGTCATGTGATCTATTAATACTTCTTCGTTCTTTCATTGCCTTTGCTCAGAGTGAAGTAAAAAAACAATAGTTTTATTATTTTATGATGAATAAATATCCTGCTCCATTTCATGAGTAAAAATTTTGAAAAAAAAAAAAAAAAAAGACTTTTGGTCTTTACTTACCTTTTATATATATTTATCTGTGTGTTAATTTTATGTTGATTTAAACTTCCTTTAACACCACAAAAAAAATTAAACGCACCATTAATGACCACCCCTTACTTGGAAAGCCTGTGCTGGGGGAATTCCAGTCGCAAAGCAGCAGACACGTCCACGTCAAAATTTAGCAGTAATAAATTGAATAATAATGTGCATATTTGTGGAGACTGGGGTCAAGTTGTATTTTACAATTTTTTTTAAATGTGCAGAATTTCACAAGTTATTTCATGTTAAAGATTAGATAGCTCTTAATATGAAAAGAAAAATGCACTGAGCTGTCACCAAAGTCTTACAAATGCAATTATGCCATCTAGTGGCAAAAAAATGACCTCAACACAAATCAATATCACACTCGTTTTTTAGAGTACAGTACATCTTTTTAATTTAATTAAATTTCATGAGTTATTATGAAATTACTTTATCAATGACTAAAAGAGGCAGCCATGTTTCTATTAGTTTAACATTTTTTCACTTCCATATTTTACTGTACATTTTATTGTTCATTTAGAACAGATATAAAATTTGAGATAAATCGTGAGTTAACTATTGAAGCCATGCGATTAATTACAATTAAAAAAATGTTTTTATCACCTGACAGTGACACCCCTAGTTAATATTAAATATTTGTATACACTTTTACATGTATTCACACACAGACTACCCTCATCCTAGATTCTCTCCTTCATGGAGGTTTCACTACTTTTAAATTTACTTGCTTGACTTAACTCAACTCTGTGTGCTTGTCTTCAAATTGTGTTACTACCTTTGAAATTCCTCATTTCTTTGGGCGATCAAAACAAATGTGTGCCATCTTTTATCTTGCTTCCTGTATGGTTTTGTTCCCATGGCAACAGGTCACAGCTTGGGGCTGGCTTGCCACTCTCCTTCCAATCTGTCGTTCGGCTACTCAGCCGTGTGTCACGCAGGGGCGGTTCGATGAAAAGACCCCTCTCCCGTCTCCCACATGAGCCAATCAGTTCCAACGTGGCCGTAATGGCGACTCGCATCATTTGCCTGGTTGCCCGGGCCAAGCTGAAGGCGCTTTTAATGGCTCCGGGTTCGAGCGAAACTGCATTTCTTTGTCGCGTTTATATTACTAATGCGAGATGAATGGAGAGTCTCTCTGGAGATTATCATAATGCATTCACGGTCACGGAGGGAAGCCTTTGGGGTGTATTTGTGTGTGTCCCTTGCCCCTAATGTTGGCAAGAGCAATAAAAAAAAAAGGTTGGCGACATTGCAGTTATTGATTAAAGGTCTGATGTTCAGCAAGACCGAGTCATTTACTGGGCGTTCCCTAGAGGCCCCCAGGAACTGGATTTGATTGCCTTTATTAGAACAAAAAGCTAACAAAAGCTATCAAACATTCATTATTAATGTGTTATGTGCCTACTTATCATAACTTCAGTTGTTCTGCCTTTATTTTTGTATTTATATTATTATTCCGCCATATTTTGCTGGGCTACTACTTCTACGTTTGTCGACCAATTCAGACCATTCCAATTTCAATATGTTCCAAACATTCCCGTTTCGCAGGCTATTACTTTTCTCATTCCTCACTTTAATAGTTTTCCCACAATTCAACATTTTTCACCGCAAAAATCGGCATTAACTCATTCACTGCCATTGACGGCTATTGACGTCAAAAATTCATTTGAACTATTAGTTAAACATTTTTTCCACTTTTGTTAACAAGAGTATGAAAACCTAGAATTTTTTTATTGTACATTTAGAACAGATATAAAATTTATGATTAATCGTGAGTTAACTATTGAAGTCATGTGATTAATTACAATTAAAAAATGTTATCGCCTGATGCGATTAAAAAAAAGAAGAAAAGATTAAAAAAATTAGGAGCGGCGAATGAAATTTTTAATTGGAATTAATAACATGACTATAGTTGTCAACAAGAGTATGAAAACCTAGAATTTATTTTTTATTGTACATTTATAAAAGATATACAATTTGTGATTAAATTAACTAGTGAAGTCATGGGATTAATTATGAAAAAATCCTAATTTTTAATAATATTTTCTTCTTTTTTAATAATAAAAAAATAAGTAATTAATTTTTTTATTTTCAATAATCTTTTTTTTTTCCCAAAGAAAAGATTATTAAGATTAAGGGCGTCAGGTGATTAACATTTTTAATCATAATTAATAGCATGACTTCACTAGTTAACTCACGATTAATCACAAATTTTGTATCTGTTCTAAATGTACAATAATAATAAAAAATCTAATCTTTCAGTAACATTTCACCTCATTCAATATGATTTTACATTTCTATATTGTTTCATTCAGCATTTCAGCATTCACATGCAATTTTTTTTCCAGAAATTGCTTAATGTTTGCCGTTTTCATTTATATTACTTGTAAAACAAAAGCAATAAACGTGCTGACTTTTATAAATAAAAAATAAATCTCTGTAATTCACATTTTGGCAAGCTAACAGCCTGTCTGGCGTTGATAGCATGCAATCACATTCAGTGCCACCAAACCCTTTTTCTGTTTATTATTAACCCGACGTGTGATATCGCTTTATTGCAGATCCGGACCACTTCCTGGAAGGGACGAGCTACGGTCACACCTTCACAGGTAAGGAAGACCTCTTCTTTATTTTGTATTTTCTTGTGCGATTCATATTTTAAAATGAACTTTGAAATGAGTGGCTTCAAATCTTTTGATCTGATTGTGGCAAGTTGCTGCAGATGATGTTTGTAAAGCGATGATGCCGTGTTGAGAATCACCTCCTGGTCAGCCACGTGGGGAGAATTGCGTAACCCGGCACTTCACATTACGATCATCATTATCTGAATAATCGCTGCTTTGTGTCACGTTGACCTCTAATAGTGAGTCATCGGGAGATTTTTGTTTTTTTTTTGTTTTGAGTGGCAAAAAAAATCATTGAGATGATTCTCCCTTTGGTCATCCTCACCCGCGCTGTGAGTAATCCCAACGAACAGATGGATGGATGAGGAAAAGTGAGGGGGGGGGTGGGTTGCTGGATCGAGACCACCAGCTTGTTGCTTTTCCCTATCGTGGCCTTCCCGCTCTTGTTGACATTGCACAGCGCATGTGAGCCCCCCCCCCCCCCCCAACCCCACCCCCCCGGCCTTGCTCTAATGGTTTGATACCATCTGTCTATTAAACCACATCACCTAACAGCTACTAACAAACACTTTTGTTACTTTTATTTATATTTACGCAGCACCAGTTAACCTCTTAGGATTTGCTTTCAAAACAGATTTTCGAGGAGTGTTACGCAACAGTTTGTTGTCATTTGAGCCTAAAATAGCAGATTTTAAATCCGAGGAGCAGTACAGCGGCTCGTGTCACATGACAAGGACAATCATGGGTCATACGGGCTGGACTCGCTCCTAAAATCCCGAATTGCTAATCGTGGCGACGGCCGACAAGTTCCGGCCGGATTTGTAAATTAACTCATTCACTGCCATTGACGGCTATAGATGTCAAAAATTCATTTTAACTAGGGCTATTAGAAAAAAATGGATTCGGCAATATATCGCGATATTACAGCGCGCAATTCTCGAATCGATTTGATATGCGGACGAATCGATTTTTTAAACATACATTTTTTATGGGAATATTCAATCAAATGTCTTACTTAGGGTTACGATTCACACATTAAGCATGGAAGAATGTTATAATAATGGAACATTAAGCCTTCATATTTTATTTCAGTGCTGTTCAAACATGAAACAGACTGTTTGTTAAATGCAGTGGCTCAGTTATAAGCCTGAATTTTCAGATAAATAAACTTTCATACAAATCTTACAGTGTACATGTACAAGTTTACTGATTTGCATTTTCTAAATTTGAGTTAAAAAAAAAAATCCGCAATAATCAATTTATAAATTCGTATCGGGATTAATCGGTATCAAATCGAATCGTGACCTATGAATCGTGATACGAATCGAATCGCCAGGTACTAGGCAATTCACACCCCTTATTTTAACTATTGCAATTAGTTTAACATTTTTTTCCACTTTTGTTAACAAGAGTATGAAAACCTAGATTTTATTTTATTGTCCATTTATAGCAAATATAAAATTTGTGATTAATCGTGAGTTAACTTTTGAAGTCATACGATTAATTACAATTAAAAAATGTAATCGCTTGATGTGATTTAAAAAAAAAAAAAAGATTACTAAAACTTAGGGCCGTCAGGCGATTACATTTTTTTAATCGTAATTAATCGCATGAAATCACCAGTTAACTCACGATTAATCACAAATTTTTTATCTGTTCTAAATGTCCAATAAAAAATCTAGGTTTTCATACTCTTGTTAACAAAAGTGAAAAAAATGTTTAACAAATAGAAATAGCTCAAATGAATTTTTGACGTCTATAGCCGTCAATGGCAGTGAATGAGTTAATATGACATATTTCCTGGAAATTAATTAATGGAATTTAATCAACATATGATGAGTAGCTCTGATGATGCGATCTTCAGTGAGGTGCGACTTTCATGCCCTGTAGTAGCCCTGCCGTTTCAGCGTTATGCCGGCGGTAAACAACACAAGAGGACAATAGGTCGGCGCGCTGGCGGATGTGAGAGCGACGCGGGCCGCATCGCGCTGACCATCAGCACTTCACAAAGCCGGCAGGGATTGTGCGGATGATGCGAGAATGGCCGACCGCCCAGAAATAAAGGGGGGGGGGGGGGAGGGTTGTTTGTTGTAATTGCACGCCGTCCCAGGCAAGTCCCAATTTCGCCCCCTGATAGAGTCAGCAGTTACAAAGCGGGTTTGAGAGTCCCATCCTTGAAGAGGTTCAACAAAACCTCACTACTAGAAACATCTACATAACAACTGTGAGATTCTGCGTGTTTGCATAACAATTTGCATGTTGTGGTCGCACACTGTGTGGGAAAAGTGCAACATTATCGAAGGTTCTGTCTGCTGTGTGAATGTAAAACATTTAACCTCGAGTCAGTGTTTCATATCTATAAATAGTTGTCTGGGCTTTTTTCTCAAGAAGCAAAGCCATTTTCTCACCTTACATCTTCTTAACTCATTCACTGCCATTGACAGCTATTGACGTCAAAAATTTATTTGAACTATTTCTATTAGTTTTACACTATTTACACTTTTGTTAATAAGAGTATGACCCTCCCCCCAAAAAAAAAAAAAAAATTATTTTTATTGTACATTTAGAACAGATATAAAAATTTGTGATTAATCGTGAGTTAATTTAAAAAAGAAAAGAAAAGATTATAAAAAATTTGGGGTGCCAGGCGATTACAATTTTTAATTGTAATTATTTTTTTTATTTTTTTATATCTGTTCTAAATGTACAATAATTTTTTTTATAGGTTTTCACACTCTTGTTAACAAAAGGGGGAAAAAATGTTAAACTAATAGAAATAGTTTAAAATTAATTTATGACGTCTATAACCGTCAATGGCAGTGAATGAGTTAATCACAATAACGATAAAGTCATGTTTGGACAAACTGGGTGAAATTTCAGCTCCCTAAGTAATATGCTTTATCTATTATATTGATATGAATAATCATCAAATGTCCATATTTTGTACAAATACCCCATGAGTTGTTGTCATACACGATTACAAAATGGGGGGGGGGGAGTTGATGTGTTGGGCACGTGGGTGTCTCATCTCTCATCCTCTGACTCATGGGTGAGAGCTAAAGGTCAAAGAGGCACCCTGCAGCACTGTCACTGCCTCGCTCACTCCATCCTTGGAGCGTGTCCGTCTTGCCCGCCGTCGCCGCCTCGTGATCATACGAAATTGGAGGACGCCAGGCCAAACAGAAAGCGCTCTTGACACGGAAACCCAGTATGAAAGTCTGAAAACCTAGAATTTTTTTGTACATTTAGAACAGATATAAAATTTGTGATTAAACGTGAGTTAACTAGTGAAGTCATGCGATTAATTAGGCTTAAAATCCTGACGCCCCTAATTTGTTATAATCTTTTCGTTTTTTAATTAGTAATAATTTTAACTATTTATTATTATTTTTTGTATAATAAGAAAAAGATTTTTAAAAATTAGGGGCATCAGGCGATTACAATTTGTAATCGTAATTAATCGCATGACTTCACTAGTTAACTCACGATTAATCACAAATTTTATATCTGTTCTAATACAATAAAAAAAAAATCTAGGTTTTCATAACTCTTGTTAACAAAAAGTGGGAAAAATGTTAAACTAATAGAAATAGATCAAATGAATTTTTGACGTCTATAGCCGTCAATGGCAGTGAATGAGTTAAAACATGTGGGAGCCAAATATTTATAGTGCGCAAAGGGGTATTTGTACAAAATTTGGATCCATTGACTCCCATTATAAATAATAATTTTGCATGTTTTTTGATGCACCGTACACAAGGCCATAATCCACCAGGTGGTGGTAGAGAGCTACTTTGGCTAGTTTTGCTAATTGCGCACTATTGCTTTTATTGTCCACAGAGGGCATAAAAATAAATACATATATAAAAACTTCATATGTATGGATAGGTCTGATGCCACTGAACATTTTGAGTTCAAATTTAAACCCCTTAAAATATCGATCTATCTAGCTGGCGGTCTGATCTTTGGCTAGCTCCGGAGATTTGTAATGTCAGTAACTTCTGATAAGCTTGGAAAGATCCAGTCGTGTGTTTTCAGTCATCGCAGGTGGATCATTTGCCGCCACAGCGCATGATTGTAATTAAGCCGAAGATGGCTGATAATGTGGTCTTGAGCATCGCAATCAAATGAGAGGATTTCGTTTCGGCCTTCGCTTCCCCTCAATACCAGTGAGCAGAGAATGCAGTTGGACGTGCGAGCGTAATTAGCCTTAGCCCGAGGCCGCATTAGCTCACACACTCTGCCGAGCTCAGCTGGATAAAATCTGGACTCCAAACATTCTGCCCCCCCCCCCTTGATTGTTAGAATGGGCTGAGCAGTGGAATTTCAACAAGAGATTGTGTGAAGAATTGCACCAGGAGATCGCGCGCAATAAGCTAAAGCGCGTGAAAAGTCAACTCATTCACTGCCATTGACGGCTATAGACGTCAAAAATTGAACTATTTCTATTAGTTTAACATTTTTTTCCACTTTTGTTAACAAGGGTATGAAAACCTAGAAAATTTGTGATTAATCATGAGTGAGTGAAGTCATGCGATTAATTACAATAAAAAATTAATCACCTGACGCCGCTAATTTTTAATAATCTTTTCTTTATTTATCTTTTAATCGCATCAGGCGATTATTTTTTTTTAATTGTAATTAATTGCATGACTTCAATAGTTAACTCACGATTAATCACAAATTTTAGATCTGTTCTAAATGTACAATCATTTTTTTTCTAGGTTTTCATACTCTTGTTAACAAAAGTGGAGAAAAATGTTAAACTAATAAAAATCGTCTATAGCCGCCAATGGCAGTGAATGAGTTAAAGTCAACATGCTGGTGTTTGTTTCCATTTCACATCTTTTTCCCGAAAGACTGCAGAGGCCCACGGGTACTCGCTCACGCGCGCCACGACGGTTCCGCTCGGGTGCCCTCGCATGGCACATGTTTACAGGCGAATACGCGGAGTGCTCTTGTAATTGCCGTAGTTTGACCTTGAGGGCCAGAAAGATGTCATGTGGATGCCGCCGAAGTTTTACAGTCAATTGCGTTTTATTGTTGTAAATGCGCACAGGCCGGTGTTGTTTAGTTGCTTTTTCAAAATAAAATAAAAATTGTGTTTTACTTCATTTCCAGTGATTTGACGACTCTTCACGCCACTGCAGGGTTGAGCCTGACAATATGGACTTCACCGTGGTCCACCTCAACGTGGGTGAGAACACGATGAGGTCTTTGGGCTCCGGAGCCGTTCTTCTTCTCGTGATCCTCTTGAGTCACGTGACGTCAGCGCTGGAAGTGCCCCTTGATCGTAAGGATGTTTCTCGCCAATATGAACAAACCCGAGTTCCGATGACGTTGGGTTGTTGTGTAAAAACGTAAACAAAAACACAATGCGATGATTTGAAAATCCTTTTCAATCTGTATTAACTCATTCGCTGCCATTGACGGCTATAGACGTCAAAAATTCATTTGAACTATTTCTATTAGTTTTTTTCCATTTTTGTTAACAGGAGTATGAAAACCGAGAAAAAATGTATTGTACATTTAGAACAGATATAAAATTTGTGATTACTCTTGAGTTAACTAGTGAAGTCATCTGATTAATTACAATTAAAAAATTTAATCGCCGGATGCCCCTAATTTAAAAGAAAAATTTGGGGCGTCAAACGATAATTAAAAAAAAAATTGTAATTAATCTCATGACTTCAATAGTTAACTCTTTTATATTTATTGTACATTTAGAAAATATATACAATTTGTGATTAATCGTGAGTTAACTAGTGAAGTCATGGGATTAATTATGAAAAAAATCCTCATTTTTAATATTCTTTTGTTTTTTTTAATAATAAAAAAAAAGTATTTTATTTTTGTGTTTTTAATAATCTTTTTTTCTCCCAAAGAAAAGATTATTAAAAATTAAGGGCGTCAGGCAATTACATTTTTTAATCATAATTAATGGCATGACTTCACTAGTTAACTCACGATTAATCACAAATTTTATACCTGTTCTAAATGTACAATATTTGTTTTCGAGGTTTTCATACTCTTGGCAAAAGTGGAAAAAGTGTTAAACTAATAGAAATAGTTCAAATGAAGTTTTGACGTCTATAGCCGTCAATGGCGGTGAATGAGTTAACTTGGAGGACACAACAGCCACGATTCCCAAAAAACAATTTGATGTGTGGACTCGTCAGACCGCAGCACAGAGATTTCTCCGGATTCTCTGAATTGGCGGGAAATTTCATCGTATCTCTTCTTGTGAACGACTGAGCCTTTCAGGGATACCCAATCATGATGCTCACCTTTTTTTTCTAATTAACCTGTTCACCTGTTGAACGTTCTAAACGGGTGTTTTCATGTTGCCACTCTGACATGTTCATTTTTTCGCATGTTGCAGGAATCAAATTCTAAATGACCCAAAAAACAAATGACTTTCATTCATTTGAACATTTCCTTGTCTTTGAAATTCAGTTGAATAGATGTTGAAAAGGATTTGCAAATGATTGCATTTGGTTTTTAGTTGAAGCTGTTTTGGCTCCCTGCAAAAACTAACACCTCTCTGTAATATTCTGTGGCGGCGTGTCTGCGTTCCCCCCCGATGGACAAAAAGCTAAGGTCCTGGAAGGATGTAAGTTTACGCCAATTGCGACCTCTAGTGTGGGATTTTTTTTTTTTTGTTGTTGTTGGTTCTTTTATTTGCATTGTTGCATGCGATTACAATTTTGTTTTAGAAATGCTGGTTCTAAGTTTTGGGACACAACTTTTTTGCTGCTATTTGGCCAGTCAGTCTTTATGTCCCAATACTTTTTAGTCCCGCTGGTGTCGCTTGCTGTGATGTGGCCTCGCACGCCGTTCTCGTGTCTAAAACATGAATGCATGCAATACATAACTTGTCTTACTCCCGCAGTGCCGCAGCCCCCCACTATTACGCTACAGTCCCCGAAGGATTACATCTTCGACCCGCGGGAGAACATCGTCATCCACTGTGAAGCCAAAGGGAAGCCGCACCCCAAGTGAGAAACAGCACCTCGCCACTGATTTTGAGTTTTCTGCTCACGTCTATGAAAATGATTGATCTGTTGTGGAGACGAGCGGGGGGGGTTTAAAAAAAGAATCGCCTAGCAACGGTTGTCAAGGAAAGCAATCGACCAAGAAACGCCTGTCAAACTGAATAAGCCAGCACGGAAACTCAATTAACTCGTTCACTGCCATTGACGACCAAAATTCATTTGAACCATTTCTATTAGTTTAACATTTTTTCCACTTTTGTCAACAAGACTATGAAAACCTAGGAAAAAAATATATTGTACATTTAGACCACATATAAAATTAATGATGACCGGGAGTTAGCTATTGAAGTCATGCGATTAATTACAAATAAAAAAATGTAATCGCCTGACGCGATAAAAAAAAAGAGAAAAGATTATTTAAAAATTAGGAGCGTCGGGCGAGTGAAATTTTTAATCGTAATTAATTGCATGACTTCACGAGTTAACTCACGATTAATCACAAATTTTATATCTGTTCTAAATGTACAATAATATATATATATTTTTTAATGAAAACCTAGATTTTTTTATTGCACATTTATAACAGATATAAAATAATCATGTGATTAATTACGATTACTTATTTTTATTTTATTTTTTAATTAGGCCCGTCAGGCGATTACAAATTTTTTTGATTGTAATTATTCACATGACGATTAATCACACATTTTATATCTGTTCTAAATTTACAAAAAAAAAAAAGTTCTAGGTTTTCATATGCTTGTTAACAAAAGTGGACAAAATGTGAAACTAATAGAAATAGTTCAAATTAATATTTGACGTCTATAACCGTCAATGGCAGTTAATGTTTGATGCCATAAAATATATTTGAAAAAAAAAAAAAGGTTTGTGCTGTTTTTCTTATTAGCTTTTCTTGGACGAGGAATGGGAGCCATTTTGATGTGGAGCAAGACTCCAAAGTTCTTATGAAACCTGGTTCAGGAACTCTGGTCATTGACATCAGTGGGGAAAAGGCGGAAGCCTACGAGGGGACGTACCAGTGCACGGCCCACAACGATCACGGCACAGCGCTCTCCAACAACATCGTCATCAGACAGTCCAGTAAGAATTCAGCAGAATTCATTCAATACATTATACGATGTGCAAACATTTTCTTTGAATCTGTCTGTGGTGACTCCCAGGGTCCCCCTTGTGGTCGAAAGAAAGACTTGAGGCCATCACGGTGCAGATGGGGGTCTCGCTGGTGCTGCAGTGCCGCCCCCCGGCAGGGCTGCCCCCTCCCGTCATATTTTGGATGGATAACAGTAAGCCCGTCGTGTGATGAATCTTCATTTTCCAGCAAGTAGGATTCCCAAAAATGCAAAATGTCATCCCTCCAAAAAGTCTTCCAGAGGTTGCCGCTGGACAATCGAGTGTCCCAAGCCCTGAACGGAGACTTGTACTTCTCCAATGTCCTCCCGGAGGACAACAGGAATGACTACATCTGCTATGCCCGCTTTCCATATACGCAAACCATCCAGCAGAAGCAGCCCATCTCCGTCACAGTGCTGGAGAGTAAGTCCGCACCTTGCTCTCCTTAACACACAGATTGACTCGTTCAGTGCCATTGACGGCTATAGACGTCCAAAATTCATTTGAACTATTTCTATTAGTTTCACACTTTTTTTTGCCACTTTTGTTAACAAGAGTATGAAAACCTAGATTTTTTGGGGGGGGGAATACGGATATAAAATGTGTGATTAATAAAAAATATTAATCGCTTGACGCGACTTAAAGATTATGAAAAATTCAGGGCGTCGGGCGATTACATTTTTTAATCGTAATTAATCACATTACTTAACTCACAATTAATCACAAATTTTATATCTGTTCTTAACATACAATAAAAAAATATATTGGTTTTCATACTCTTGTTAACAAAAGTAGAAAAAAATGTTGAACTAATAGAAATAGTTCAAATGAATTTTTGACGTCTATAGCCGTCAATGGCAGTGAATGAGTTAAAAGGGAAGACAACCCAAAAATGATCTTTACAATCTGTTTAGCCTGACGTAGCATTTTTGGAATGTGGGTCAAGTGCCAAAAGCCATTTCCATCCCAGCTGGCGGCCATTTTGACACTTGCTGTTGACTGAGAATGACATCACAGATGCTCAAGGTAACCACCAATCGCAGCTCACCAGTTTTCTGAAGCTGAGCCATGATTGGTCATTACCTTGGGCAGCTGTGATGTCATTTTCAGTCAACAGCAAGTGGCAAAAAAAAAAAACAAAAAAAAAACGGGTGGATTTTCCACAAATGAAAAAATAATCAGAATGCCGTGTTTAGACTAGTGATTGTGCATACAACATATCGTAAAGAACGGTTTTGGGTTTACTTCTTTTTTTAAAGTGGAAGTCAACCTTAAACATTTCTTGACAATATGGTTAATGTGACCCCACTAGTCTAAACATGGCATTTTGATAAATTTTACATTTGTGGAATAAGAGTTGTGAAGCAAAATCCAGCCATTTTTATTTATCTCAAGGGGGCGGCCATTTTGCCACTTGCTGTCGAATTAAGATGACATCACAGTTGCTCAGGTCTCAGGTAACAACCAATCGCAGCTCACCTGTTTTCTGAAGCTGAGCTGTGATTGGTTGTTATCTGAGACCTGAGCGACTGTGATGTGACAAAATGGCCGCCCCCTGAGATGGAGATGCTGCTTAACTCATATTCCACTAACACAATATTAACCAGAATACCATTTTTAGACCAGTGGGGCTGCATAGAACATATTATTGTCCAAAAACATTTTTGGGGTTGACTTTAAGACAAAAAGGTGTCAAATGAATTTCTGTCGGTTTTGCATGCTTATGATTTTTTTCTGTTACAGTGGATACAATGAATGAGACCTCTTTATACAATATCACTAACTTTAGTGGTGAGTGTTGCTGGCTCATGCCTGTCAATTTTGTGTCAATCAATCCACTCCTGGCCCAACCATGTGACATGTACCTGCAAACTCAACCCCGCACATTTTGTGACTATAACATAAAGTTGTATAAAGATTATACTATTAGTTTAACATTTTTTTTCCACTTGTGCTAACAAGAGTATTAAAAACCTAGGAAAAAAATATTGTACATTTAGAACAGATATCAAATTTGTGATTAATCGTGAGTTAACTATTGAAGTCATGCGATTAATTACAATTAAAAAAAAATTAATTGTCTGACGAACCTATTTTTTTAATAATATTTTTTTCTTTTTTAATTTTTTTACAATAGGTGAAAAGATAAAAAGTTACCAATATTTTTATTTAAAAAAAAAAAAAGAAAGAAAAAAAAATAATAAAAAATATTAAGCAATATTTTTGATTTTTTTTTTTTTAACAAGCCAACTTTTCCCCGCATTGTCTGCTCCTACCCGGCCTGTCATTATTTGCCGTCTTTTAAAAATCCTTGTATTTGATCTGATTTGCTGTCCTCTCGCTTATAGCCAACCCAACAGGGGAGCGCCGCCCCGGGTTCATGACGCCTTTGGGTGCTACCAGCACCAAGATGGTCCTGCGAGGGGAGACCCTGGAGCTGGAATGCATCGCCGAAGGCTTGTAAGTCGGCATGTTCTTTCACCGTCATGTCTTTGGAGCGGAATAAGGTGCATAACAGTTACTATGGCAGGCCCACCCCGGAGATGTCTTGGCAGAAAGATGGCGGCGAGCTGCCGACCAGCAGGGTTTCCTTCCTCAACTACAAGAAAACACTTAAGGTTTTGGACGTGAGCGAAGCGGATGCTGGCGACTACGCCTGCACGGCGACCAATCGCCTGGGAACCGCACATCACGCCATCAAAGTCACCGTTAAAGGTAGGAAAAGCGTCTTGTAAATCCCGCTGACTGGAAAGTCTTTATTCCGTGCGCTCCTCTCTCAGGTTTCTTTCTCTTTCTTATTTCTTTCCTATTCAACAGCTGCTCCATTCTGGATCAGCGCTCCCAGGAACCTGATCCTCGCCCCAAATGAGACCGGCATCCTGAATTGCAGAGTCAGCGGAGACCCGAAGCCGGATATTAGTTGGTTTGTCAATGGAGTCTCAATAGAAAGTAAGTACAATGCTCGTATACTGTATGGTTTTGGCCGGAGGTGGGCGAGAGGCGGCTCACGGGCACACTCGGAGTGGCCTCTGATGAACTCATTCACTGCCATTGACGGCTATTGACATCAAAAATTCATGTGAACTATTTCTATTAATTTAACTTTTTTTTCATTTCATTAAAAACATTTTTTTTTGAAAACCTAGATTTTTTTATTGTACATTTGTAACAGATATAAAATGATCATGCGATTATTTACAATTAAACGCCCTTTATTTTTATTTATTTTTTTATTAGGCCCGTCAGGCGATTATTTTTTTTAATTGTAATTAATCACATGACTTCACTTGTTAACTAACGATTAATCACACATTTTATATCTGTTCTAAATTTACAAAAAAAAAATCTAGGTTTTCGTACTCTTGTTAGCAAAAGTGGACAACTAATAGCAATAGTTCAAATGAATTTTTGACGTCTATTATTATTTCTATAAGTTTCACATTTTTTCCACTTTTGTTAACAAGAGTATGAAAACCTAGAAAAAAATGTATTGTACATTTAGAACAGATATAAAATTTGTGATTACTCTTGAGTTAACTAGTGAAGTCATGTGATTAATTACAATTAAAGAATTTAATCGCCTGATGCACCTAATTAAAAAAAAAGAAGAAAAAAATATTATTAAAAAATTTGGCTCGTCAGACGATTAATTTTTTTAAAATTGTAATTAATCGCATGACTTCAATAGTTAACTTACAATTAATCACAAATTTGATATCTGTTCTAAATGTACAATATTTTTTTTCTAGGTTTTCATACTCTTGTTAGCAAAAGTGGAAAAAAATGTTAAACTAATAGAAATAGTTCAAATGAATTTTTGACGTCTATTATTATTTCTATAAGTTTCACATTTTTTCCACTTTTGTTAACAAGAGTATGAAAACCTAGAATTTTTTTTATTGTACATTTAGAACATATACAATTTGTGATTACTCTTGAGTTAACTAGTGAAGTCATGTGATTAATTACAGTTAAAGAATTTAATCGCCTGATGCACCTAATTAAAAAAGAAAACAAATATTATTAAAAAATTAGGTTCGTCAGACGATAAATTTTTTTTAAATTGTAATTAATCGCATGACTTCAATAGTTAACTCACGATTAATCACAAATTTGATATCTGTTCTAAATGTACAATATTTTTTTTCTAGGTTTTTATACTGTTGTTAGCAAAAGTGGAAAAAAATGTTAAACTAATAGAAATAGTTCAAATTAATTTTTGACGTCCATAGCCATCAATAGCAGTGAATGAGTTAATTAAAAAAAAAATAATACATATATTTTTTAATTTCCTTAAAAACTTATTTGCAGATTATTATTTTTTTGCAGGGGTTGTTTTGTTTTGGCAGATTTTTTTGGTGGGGTTTATGAGCATGTTTTTATAGAACTTTGGGGGGTTTGCAAAAAATAACATTTCCAATGCATTTCAATAGGTGCTAATTATATTTTTGATAGCTGCACAGTATTTACAGAAATTTACAGTGTTGTAATGCCACCATTCACCACTAGATGTACTGCTGATGAAAAATGATGGCCCCTACCATCCTTTAAGTTGCCTGAGTCAGGCAATGCTTTTGAAGTATTTTTTTCTCAACTGAAATGAACTGATAAGGTCTTTAACGTGCCAGACGCTCCCGAGGACCCCACGCGCAAGGTGGATGCCGATACGGTAATTCTTACCCGTGTCCAGTCCGGGTCCAGTGCGGTTTACCAGTGCAACGCGTCCAATGAATTTGGCTACCTGATCGCCAACGCCTTCGTCAGTGTGCTCGGTAAGTGCAAAACGTCAACTTTGCGATGCCGTCTCACGATCCCGATGGTCATTTTGACTTTGATCATTTAGCCGAGCCCCCGAGGGTGCTTACTCCTCCCAACCAAGTGTACCAGGTCATCA
The DNA here is from genome assembly GCF_051991255.1 of Vanacampus margaritifer. NCBI lineage: Eukaryota > Metazoa > Chordata > Actinopteri > Syngnathiformes > Syngnathidae > Vanacampus > Vanacampus margaritifer. Next base: position 18,623,053 of record NC_135446.1, read on the forward strand.
CCAATAGCCCGGCTTTACTACATTGTGCCACTTTCGGCTCACCGATCCCGACCATCACGTGGTAAAAATCCCACCTGCTTACTTGCTGCTGCCCCGCCCAAATGTCCAGATCTTAAACGCGCGCTATTCTTGGTAGGTACAAGGATGGTCAGATCAGCATCAAGAGCGAAGACCCCTACGTGATCCACGAGAACGGCACCCTGGAGATCAACGTGGCCCAGTCGCAAAACAGCGGCAAGTACACGTGCATCGCCAGCAACAGCCTGGGCATCAAAGAGAACCACGTTTTCCTCCAAGTCAAAGAGCCCACGCGCATCCTCAAGCAGCCGGAGTACAAAGTGGTGCAACGGGGCATGAGCGCCGTCTTCGAGTGCAAAGTCAAACACGACCCGTCTCTCGTCCCCACCATGACCTGGCTCAAAAACAACGGCGAGCTGCCCGACGACGAGAGGTACGCTCGGCGGAACGGTCTCGTGGCGTTACGTGACTTTTTCCGACAAATGAGATGAAATCTTTCCGATTGTTAGGTTCGAGGTGGATACCGACAGTTTGGTCATCAAAGACGTGACGGATGAAGACGAGGGCACTTACACGTGCATCATGAACACAACCCTGGACCGGGATTTCGCCAGCGCCACGCTTACCGTCGTCGGTACTTTTGCTCTTTATTCCCCCCGCGTCCACTTTGAGACATTTAGAAGTCAGCGTCTATTTTTAGAATTGGTGACTTTTTCCTGCTTTTCTGGTGCTGTCTTAAGTGTGTGTGACTTATACTAACTTTGTGTACTCTACTCCTTGATTCTTGCTCTCTCAGAGGCTACTCCCACTCCAGCTATTGTCTACGGTAAACAAATACTGTCTACAGTGTAGTCATGTGACGTTTTCTGCACCCTTGAACCCTCACCCTCATCTAACATTTGCTTTATGTTCTATTGGACCTGATGAGACTGTGCAGTGTGCCTAATAGTATTATTGCATTTAGATATACTGTATTACAAAATGATAGATTTTTTTTTATTTAAATGAAGCAAGAATCATTTTTTTATTGTAATTAATCGCATGACTTCAATAGTTAAATCACGATTAATCGTAAATTTTACATCTATTTTAAATGTACATTGAATTTATTTTCCTAATTTTTCCATACTCTTGTTGATATAAAAGCGATTTTTTTTTAAACTAATAGAAATATGGCTGCATTTTTTTTGTAATTTAGTCAGTAATTTCATAATAATTCATAAAATTTAGTTAACATTAAAAAGATGTACTGTACTGTAAAAAACGAATGTGATATTGATTTGTGTTGAGGTCATTTTTCTGCCACTAGATGGCATAATTGCATTTGTAAGACGGTGACAGCTCAGTGCATTTTTCCTTCCATATTAAAAACTAATCTTTAACACGAAATAACTTGTGAAATTCTGCCCATTTTTAAATTTGTAAAATACAACTTGTCCTCAGTCTCCACAAATGTATTCATTATTATTAAGAAAACAAATATTGTACAGTTAGACCAGATATAACATTTGTGATTATCATGAGTTAACTATTGAAGTCATGCGATTAATTACAATTGAAATTTTTAATCTCCTGACGCCTTAATTTTAATCATCTTTTATTTTTTTTGAAAAAAGATAATTAGAAAAAAGATCATTAGAAATTAGGTCGTCAGGTGATTAATTTTTTTTATTATTATTATTTATTATTATTTTATTTTATTTTATATCTGTTCTAAATGTACAATAACAACTTTTTTCTCGGTTTTCATACTCTTGTTAAAAGTGGAAAAAATGTTAAACTAACAGAAATAGTTCCAATAAATTTTTGACGTCTAAAGCCGTCAATGGCAGTGAATGAGTTAAATTTATTACTGCTAAATTTTGACATGGACGTGTCTGCTGCCTTGCGAGTTCCCCCGCTTAAGTAAGGAGCGGTCATTAATCACATTTTTTTTTTTAAATTGTGCCGTTAAAGGAACTTTAAATGAACTCAAAATGAACGCACTAATTTTGACAACCCTAATTTTCATATTGACCTCAATAATTATTTTAGTTTTTATTCTCATTCCCTCATTAAAAATGACATTTTCCGTCACCACGAACGACTGATTAAATGAACAAAACATTCTCAGTGCTCCTTTTTTTTTTTCCAGTAGTTCTAAGGACTGACTATCTTGTCTTCACAGAGAAACCGGACCCGCCCGCTGATCTGGAACTCACTGACCAAACTGAACGGAGCGTTCAGCTCACCTGGATCCCTGGAGATGAACACAACAGTCCCACACAAAGTAGGTCGTTTTTGAAAATTTATTTATTAAAGATGACTTTTAATTGCTTTATAGTGTTATTTAAAATTCCTACAACGGGAGATAAATGATCATTTTCTTTGTGCAGAGTTTTTGATCCAGTATGAGGATTTGCTGCACCAGCCCGGCATGTGGGTCAACATGACAGAAGTGGCTGGTACGAGCACCACGGCGCAACTGGAGCTCTCGCCGTACGTCTACTACTCCTTCCGGGTTCTGGCCAAGAATCAGGTGGGCTACAGCCAACCCAGCCTGCCGTCGCGCCAGTACAGAACCAACCCGTCAGGTAGGTACCGGAGACGGGTTCTAATTGACAGCAAATATTTCAAAACAGCCCGTGATTTGAACCTTTGGCATTCCAGCCCCTGATGAGAATCCGTCAGATGTCCGGGGAGAAGGAAAAGAACCTGGCAACCTGGTCATCTCCTGGACTGTAAGCTGCTGACAGCGCAAACAGTGACATCTGGTGGCGATGTAAGGTCACTGCAGTTGCATTCTGACTTAAACTCAAATGTCTGATCAGTCGCTAACAGGATTCCAGTCAAATGGGCCCGGGCTGGAGTACAAGGTGCTGTGGAGACAAAAGGACGTGGATCAAGATTGGTCCTCCAAGACGGTGGCCAACGCGTCCCATTTTGTCGTGTCCGGGGTTCCCGTCTACGTTCCCTACGAGATCAAAGTTCAAGCGCTGAACGATTACGGCAACGGGCCGGAGGCCGCCGTCGTCGTCGGATACTCCGGGGAAGACGGTCAGTGATGTGTTTGTTTTCATTTCTCACAAAATGAGTTACTCTTTGCTAACCTTTTTTGGTTGCGCTTCAGTGCCTTTGTCCGCCCCCGATGGCGTGATGGTGACGGTTCACAACAGCACGATGGCACAAGTGCACTGGGAGCCGGTGTCCTCCAACTCGGTCCGTGGGAAACTAAAGGGCTACAAGGTATGTTTCGGACCTTGAGCGGAGGAAGGTTGTGCAGGATCATTCGGCACTAGCTGTCACGCTCAACCCTGACCCTGTTTTTTTTTTTTTTTCTCGTCACGCACAACGTGCTTATTCGATGATGAGTTGCCTGCAGGCACGAATGTCAGGGCCGTGGTAACAAAACATGGACAGACCTCAAAATAACCTTTAATGGGTCCCTGAATGTTACGCGCAAGTAAATCCTAAGAATACTCAATTATTCTACACCCAAAGTAAGATTAAAAAACTTAAATAATTTCCATAATTTTCTTCTCAAGCGGCTCTAAAATAATCTTTTATGGAGACTCCCTGAATTTATTACTCAGGTGAGTAACCCCAAAAAAATAACCTATAATTGTCCTGCTAATGCTGTTGTATTTCAGTAACACCAAAATGACCTTAATGTTTCCCAGAATACTCAAAATAAAAACAAAACAAAAAAAATCTTTGAATGTAACCTCAAAATAATCTTTAAGGAACCTTTAATTGGTCTCCTTAATTTGACCGTCAAGTGGCTTCAAAATAATTTTTAAGGAGCCTTTTAACTCATTCACTCCCAGCCATTTTCACTGAAGCAACCCCCTTCGCTCCCAGCTGTTATATTGGATTTTGACTGATTTTGCAAAGGTCCACAGAATATTGTTATTCTATTGCTATGAAAACATGACACCTACCAAAACAAAGATTAGAGTCTCTTCTTTCATCAGAAAAAAAATGTATGTTTCTATCTGTTTCCATTTTGCAGCAATTAGCATTCGAAGATAGCAAAGTTCCATCATTATTCACATATCTGTTTAAAACAGTGGTTGATCTCTTATACTCTTCTTCAAGCATTCTCTTCAGTTCAGAGGCTGCATCAAAGCCTTCTGTATGCTCTAGCATAAATAAAAATACATTTTAAAAAACTTATAAATACGTCTTTGGGAGCATGGTAATATTTAAAGTAGAACTTATTTATACATTTTTTGGGAGCAAATGAGTTAATGGTTTTTGGAATGTTGCACTCAAGTAACCCCAAAATTACCTTATTACCTTTAATGGTTCCCAGAATGTTATACTGTACTCAAAAGAACCTCAAAAGAATTCTTGGTTCTTCGAATGTATTTGTCAAGTAACCCCAAAATAACTTCCAATTCGGCTTTTATAATTCCCCTCAATGTTATAATCAAGTTTCCTTTAAGGAACCTTCAATGGTTCCCTAAATTGAATTGTCATGTGACCTCAATATGTTGAATGAGTCTTTGATGGTTCTCGCAAGTAGCCTTCAAATGACCTTAAATTAATGTTATACTCCAGTCACCTCAAAATAACCTGTAAGGAACCTTCAATGGTTCCCTAAATTTGATCATCAAGTGAGCCTTTTAACGGCAAAATCACCTTAAATTAACCTTAAATGGTTCGCTGAATGTTGCACTCCAGTAACCTCCTATAAAGCTAATCCTAACCTCTCGTTCCATTCCATGCAGGTGTACTACCGTCGCGAGCGAGGCTTGCATGCGACCGAGGAGGAAGTGGCTCAAGAGTCGCAAGATCAGATTCTGACCTTCAGCGGGAACCGGACCGAGGGACACCTGCTGGGCCTGCAACCCTACAGCCTGTACAACATCTTCATCAGGGTTCTGAATAGCAAAGGAGAAGGTCCTCAGAGTCAGGATAAGCAATTTGAGACACCTGAGGGAGGTGTGTGCACAATATTTAGTCCTTTAAAAAAAAAAAAAATTATATTTAGCTTTAAAATAATCAAATTGTCCTGATCTGACTTAGTTCCAGGACCGCCTTCTTTTCTAAACGCCCTGAATCCCAATTTGGACTCGCTCACTCTGGAATGGGGCCCACCACTGAACAAAAATGGACGTCTCATTGGATACACGCTTAAATACCAGCCAGGTAAACCTGCAGCCACTTAAAAAAACAAACACACACACACGTCGTTGACATGCTTGCGTCTTTCTCAGTCGTGAATAGCACCGAAGTGGGGCCCGTCACCGTCCTGGATTTTCTGGTCAACGAGACCACCGTGACGCTGGACAACCTGAATTCCAGCGTCCTCTACAAGTTCTACCTGAGTGCAAAGACCATCAAAGGCGCCGGCGCCAATTTCACCAAAGAGGCCTCCACCGTCATGGAAACGAGTGAGTGACCTTTGACCTCATTAGCATCACGACCACGGGGGATCATTCGAGCCCGATTACAGAAAAAAAAAAAAAAAAAAAAACGACCTTGAGGTTCGACCACATTCAACCTCCTTTGTCGCCACTTTCTCTTTTCTTTCCTTCTTTCTCAAGCTCATACTCGTACCGCTGTCGAGACGGGCAAAGGTAACCTGCGTAGATCATTTTAGTCGCCCGGCATGTTAAAACGTCTGATGTAAATAAATAGGGGATAGCGTAGCATATGTAACGTTATACGCTAACCAAAAGCGATTTGTAGCAAAATGTTTAGTTTGTGTCTAAAAATTACATTTTGAGTTCATCTAGACTCATTGTTATTTAAGTTTCCTTTTTTTTTTTTTATGAATTTCTGACTAAATTTCTTAACTTAAGACAGTGGTTCTTAACCTGGGTTCAATCAAGCCTTAGGGATTCAGTGGAGGTCATGTGGAGGTCATGGTGATCCAAAGTAAACCTAATCTCTTGGATTTGAAAAAAAATCAATCATATGTTATTTTTCAACAAAGAAAGGTTAAGAACCGCCGTTCTAAGACAGCAAGAAGCCACTTTTTTGTTGTTTTTATACTTTTTGAATACTGAATATGTCATAACATGCATGATGATCCTGCATGTGCTTATTTCACTGCCGCACTAAAGCAGAGGTGGGCAAATTAGGGCCCGTGGGCCACATCTGATCATTTACATTTTCACGCGTATAGTATTTGTAGCATTAATTTAGCCTTCGCCACCCCCTGAAAAAATGGTTCATGAAAATGTCTGTTTTCATTTTATTTTTGTGTGTGTATTTACCTCATTTATCTCAATTGGTTAAATAACTGATTAGTTCATGTGAAGGAATTATTAGTAAATAAACTATTTGCTCTGCGATTGGCTGACGACTAGTCCAGGGTGTATATCATAAATGTATAAATATTCAATTATTTAAAAAAACACATTTTAACTTCTTCTTCTTCTTTTTTTTTTTTTTAACCTCATTGAGAAATTATCTGGCCCATCTATGTAAAAAAATAATCAAAAGTGACCTTTGAACTTTAACATTTGCCCTCCCCTGCTTTAGAATGATGTGCTGCATCTATGTAATAATAATAATAATAATAATAATCATAATCAAATCGCTTGCTGTCTCCACTTTTGCTATGGTGTGACAAGAGTGCTCTTGAACCTCTGCTTGTTCGCCGGTCACTTTCTTTGTGTTGTCTGACTCTTTCCGTGTTCTTTCAGGCCCCACTGAGCCCCCTCCTCACCCAACCTTCCCCGTCACTCAGTCTGCACTCCCCCCGCTTCACAAGGGTACACAACGTTCCCTATGTCGCTATCTGTGGTGCTGGTACTTAAGCTGAAATGATGTATTTGTAATATAATATATATATATATAATATAAAGCACTCACAAAAAGTTATTAGTCATGTCAGCCTTTTGGGGGAAATTTCAAGATGAGCCTAAAATGCTGTATAAGCAAAATGTTGCTTTTTTTTTTTTTTACTTTTCCTTCTTTTTTGTGTTATGAGTGTGTTGGACACACACGATCACAAACGATCACACGATGTTAAAAAGGTTCATCAGGACAGAGGTGGCAAATCTAGGTTCAGAAAGTAAAAACCCTGCCACAGTTTAGCTTTAGCCCCCAGGCGCTAGCTAGCGAGCTAGCTAGCTCCCATGGTGCTTGTTTACCTGCTAGGGAGCTAGCTAGCTAACTAGTATCAATGGCTAAAGCCAAACTGTGGCAGGGTTTTTACTTTCTGGACCTGGATTTGTCACCTAATATCCCTAATTTATTTTCTGTGTAGTGTATTATTCCAACACTTGGGAATAAAAACCTCCCCCCCCCCTTCTGTTGTGTATTTAGCGCCCTCTTTAGCTCCTGTGTTTGGCATAGTGAACACATCAGTTTCGGAGGAGTGCGCAGTGATCACTTGGGAATACTTTGGACACCATAAGAACATTTATGTGGAATACACGGTAGAAAACAGTAAGGCTCCCGCTTGGTGTTTGCAGCAATACAATTTTCAAATTTCCGCCATCTGTTCGGGAAGTAAACGTGTCTGCTCTCCAACCCACAACTTTCGATTTCAGGTAAAGAGGACTGGAAAAAGGAGTCTGTAAACGGCTCTCACTCGCATATTTTAAAAGGGTTAAAGCCGGGGACGTCCTATAGGGTGCGCGTGGTAGCTCGAGACCCGGCCGGGCCGACGCTCCACACCACAAATGAAGAAGTGGTTACAGTGCCAGGTGAGGCGGCATGCCTCAGCGTAGTTCTTTTTGTCTCATTAGTCCCATTCATCATCTCAGAATCTCGTTTGACTCGCATGTCAAGTCGCACTGAAAGAATCGCTGACATTTTCATTTTCCTCTTCCTGTTCCTTTTTATTTCCCTTATTTCTCTTCATCAGTGCAAAGTAATCCATTTTATGTCCACGTCATTATCTACTTCCAATGTTGTTGTTTTTTCCGCACACTTTTTTCAAAACGGGCTTGATCTTTGTGCGTTTTGTAGCCGTGCCCAGTCGACATGTGGACATCGCCACGCAAGGCTGGTTCATCGGGCTCATGTGCGCAATCGCTCTGCTCATCCTGGTGCTCCTCATCGTCTGCTTCATCAAGAGGAACAAGGGCGGCAAATATCCAGGTACTCAACACAGGCTTAAATGTTATAGACTACACTACTGTATGTATATGGCATGTGTATGTATGTACGCTCTAAAAACTGTTGGGTCAGAAATAACCAAAATTGGGTCAAAACGGGATCGCCCAAACTTTTTGGTTTGTTTATTTAACCCAAAACGTTTGGGCAAATTAATAACTTGCGGGGGAAAAAAAAAATTCTAGGTGTTTTTTTTTTTTTTTTTTACTACTTTTAGATTGTACGCCCTTAAAACTGCTGGGTCCAAAAGGGACCAACCTGCTACTTAGGGCAATTTGATCCAACTTTGGGTTGTTTTCTATCAAAAAACGAAAAATGGGTCAAAATTGACCCAAAAATAATGCCAGTCCAGTTTTGGAGCAAAATTGGGTTTTTTTTTTTTTACTCTGTAGTGTTTAGAGTAAATCTTTTGGTGTTAAATAAATAAGTCAAAAAAGTTTGGTCGGTCCCTTTTTGACCCAATTTGGGTTCTTTTTGACATAACTGTTTTTAGAACATATGTATGTATTCATGTGAATGTATGGTATATGTACATTTATATACATAATACGCAATACACATACCAATACTTACTGTATACAGGATGTACACACACACACACACACACACTGTACAGTATATGTCTTTAATATAGAAGTACCATAGTTGGTTATATATATGTAAATGTCTTCATGTCTGCATTTGGACTTAAACAAAGAGCCTATTAATTGGAGTCGTTTGTGTGTGTAATCACAAGTGAAAGAGAAAGAAGAAGCCCACCAAGACCCAGAAATCCAGCCCATGAAGGAGGACGATGGCACATTTGGAGAATACAGGTGAGACAGAAAAACGTTTTTTTTTTTTTGTTTTTTTTAACTTATTCCTTTTGGTACTTTCTCATTTAATGTGGTTATTTGTACATAGAACATTGTGCGAAGCTGCAGAGACATCAGCGGAACCCTTTGCCAAACACGCCACAGAGGCAAGGCTGAATCGAAACTAACAAAAAGCACATTATTTATCCACTTTAACAAACTCAATGCCATTGTCTCTTTTAGTTGAAGTTGTCGAGAGAAAAAAATGTTAGTTAGTTGTCTTTCCTTGTGTAATTAGCATTAGCTCGCTTATTCCACACTTGGCCACGCCCCACTTCTCTGTCAGCCAATCAGCCTCCAGCAAAGGGTTTTATTATTATTATTATTTTTTTTTTTTTACGTAAATAAGTTTCATATTGTTGTGGCCGTCATTTTTTAGATGATGGGTGTGTTTTGAGGCTGCTCTGTTTTATTTTGTATTTTCATCAAGTGTGATATCTTGTAGTAATTCATTCCCCTTCTCCAATATTCAGTTTTCTAAAAAGAAAGGTTTCTGAATGATGTTTTTTTATTTATTTTTTTATAACAGTGACACAGAAGACCACAAGCCGCTGAAGGGCAGCCGGACGCCGTCCAACGGCACGGTGCGGCGCGACGAGAGCGACGACAGCCTGGTGGACTACGGCGAGGGCGGGGACGGCCAGTTCAACGAGGACGGCTCCTTCATCGGCCAGTACAGCGGCAAGAAGGAGAAGGACACGCACGAGGGCAACGAGAGCTCCGAGGCCCCGTCGCCCGTCAACGCCATGAACTCTTTTGTCTAAATCACCCACCCCCTACCCCGTCGTTCGTGCGTGGACGCTTGAACTTTGACCGCGGATGGCCCATCATCTCCTTCCACCCCGACACTGTCGCACCTCCTGAGCAAACTCGGCAAAGATGGACACCAGCGCCCAGAGGGTGTTGAAGGAACGACTCTTTAGAGAAGCAATAGAGAAAGGAATGTATCAGGAGCTTTGGCCGTATGAGTGTGTGTGCGTGCGTGTGAGAGATTGCACCATTTGATATCCTTTGCTAACATTTCTATCCAACCGCAAATCATCCAAACACGTGTGCAGGCGATTATGCATTGAAACACACATTAACTGCATGGAGTCCATCGTGATGCTGCTGTTGTTGTCACGGGAAGGTGCCGAGTTTTTTTTTTTTTTTTTTTTGTATTCAGCCATCCCAAAGTCTTATTAGATGGCGTACAGTGGATTTGGAGGGATGATTAAATTCACCAATGGGAGAAGAAGAAAAAAAACTCAGCCACAGTGGTATGCACATTTTAATGATGAGTTCTTGATCAATTGGATCTCACTAGATCAGTGTTTATTGACCTTTATTAGCCAAGGGCACATCTTTTAGATTAGAAAAATCTCACCGCACACCACCAAATAAAAATGTACTCCAAAGTATATTTAGTACAGCTGCTACGTGTACTTAAAGTCCCTCTAAAGTGAAAATTTATTGGCCAATTCTATAAAACGAGCCTTACAAAAAATAATCCAAGAGCAAAAAGTAATCCTGATTGGATGAAGTAGCTAACCCAACGCTGGGTCCAAAGAGGATTGAGCCAATGCTAAAGTGAAAATCTATTGGCCAATTCTATAAAACGAGGTTTACAAAAAATAATCCAAGAGCAAAAAGTAATCCCGATTGGATGAAGTAGCTAACCCAACGCTGGGTCCAAAGAGGATTGAGCCAATGCTAAAGTGAAAATCTATTGGCCAATTCTATAAAACGAGCCTTACAAAAAATAATCCAAGAGCAAAAAGTAATCCCGATTGGATGAAGTAGCTAACCCAACGCTGGGTCCAAAGAGGATTGAGCCAATGCTAAAGTGAAAATCTATTGGCCAATTCTATAAAACGAGGTTTACAAAAAATAATCCAAGCGCAAAAAGTAATCCCGATTGGATGAAGTAGCTAACCCAACGCTGGGTCCAAAGAGGATTGCGCCAATGCGAAAGTGAAAATCTATTGGCCAATTCTATAAAACAAGCCTTACAAAAAATAATCCAAGAACAAAGAGTAATCCCGATTGGATGAAGTAGCTAACCCAACACTGGGTCCAAAGAGGATTCAGCCAATGCTGGGTTATGCCCCATTATGTTGGGTCAAGTTTTTGATCCCACAAGGGGCAATAAAGTTAACGCTATCAAGAAACGGGTTACTAGGTTGAAAATATAACTATGTGACCCAATTAGATGTTGGGTTTGATCCCTGATCCTGTTACCCAAAGTCATCACTGAGCCATCAGTGTTGTCTATCCAAAATTGTGACCAGCTTCAGTTATTCAGCCAAATCCAAACTTCAACCCAGTTTGATGGGTCACAATAAATAACCCAATCTGCTCAAAACCCACAGCTACCAAGCCAGGGGGTTAAGAAAACAACCCAGCATTAATTGGGTTACTTTTGCCAACTAATTAGGTCAATGTGAGCAATTTATTTATTTATTTTTTGTTTAGTACAAAAAAACGTTTAGTACAAAATGAAAGCCCCAAAAAAAAAAAGTTGCATTGACCCAATTGGGCTATTTTTGACCCAGCTGTTTTGAGCATGTAATCACTGAAATGGTGACCGTTTAACAAATAAGCTATACAATTCAGTACTACATTGTTCTCAGTCTTGGCACATTTTCAGGAATTTTCTTCAAACATGTTTAGAAACAAATCTCTGAATTCACTTTACAGGGTCTTGAAATATTTCTTCGATTGCGCAGCTGTACCGAACGGTATGGCTGGTGATGTACATATTTCGATCGTTATGAATACAAATGTGGAATGTCAAGTGCAAGGTCAAAAATATTTCTTCATAATAGCACTTCAAGTTAAAATGGCGGATTGGGAAAATGTTCCTAATGATGCTGAATGTGGAAAAGGAAAGTAGTAGTTGTACGGTTGACACTGGTACATCTATGGTCAATATGTTGTTTACAAAGAAATGTGGGTGCATGAGTGCGATTGTAGGTCCATGTGTGTGTGTGTGCGTGCACATGCATGTGTTAAACGTGCGTCCCGCCTATTTCCTTCCAGGACTCTCGTCTGCTCGTCCCCAACTTTCAAACACGGAGAATTTTTGGTTTTCGTTCCCGCTGTGTCGTTTATCATAACTTGCATCAAGTTTTTACGTCGTGTCAGCTTTCCGTGTGTGTTTTTATTTTGTAAATAACTGGTTTGACCTGAGTGTGGAAAAAACAACCCAGCTGCATTGTGGGTTGTGAGACTGGGATTATTTACGGTTTTTATTTGCTGTGAATTTTTCTTTATTCTTCTTAAAGTGAACTCACACGCTCGAAATGAGATTATTTTGCTCGTGGCGGAGCTCTGGTGTCACCTGTCTTGTTTGTGCACTTTTTTTTAAATATATTAAATGCACACACATTCACAGGATGCATCCTTTAAATCTAACTTGAAGTTCTGTCAAGTGTTTGAAACACCATTTTGACAAAACTACAGCAAGAAAAATGCTGACTTGACACATTTAGTACCCTGACAAAACTTTCTTTCTTTTTTTTGTGCCACCTCCAGTGAAATGACTGTTCATGTCATGTGTACGCTATTATACGTGAGAAGCATGAGAGAGGCTGTTCAGTGGTTTACTCTTCAATATAACACAACAAACAAATATTTTGTATTTTAAATGAAGTTAAAACAGGAAAAAAGTATAATAAATGTTGGCTTCAAGATTTCAAATTGGCATCAGTTGTTTCCTCAAGCAGCCACTTCATTAGGTACCAGGAAATGTAAATTCATCATTTCATGTTTAATTGGTGATTGGCTCGTTGGTTGAAATGAGTAAAAGCTTTACTGGTGGTCTGAAGTTTCTATTTAATTCTTTTTTCTTTTACTTACACTTACGTACGTCTAAATATGCACAGTTAAGTCAACGTCCAATCCGCCGTTATCCTTTTCCGTATTCCTTCAAAATAAGACTTCCGGCCAACAGGAAATTGCTAATTTATCGAAAATTTGGCCCAAACAAAACAAAGCGTCGTCGTTTTCCTTTACAGTGATGTTATTTGTACTTGCTGAGAAGTATTTGTAACCAAAACACTAGAAACACCTCTTAAAACACTTATTTTTCTTTGTAACCATGCATGCGGTGGAATTTACAGCATAATTAGATTGTGTGCACAGGCTGAGATTAAACGTGCCCCCTGATTCCAACCCTCTTAACAAACACACACAGTGTAAAATACAAGAGTTGTATGACGCCTGCATTTTCAAAGTTAACAATGCTCTTTTTGTAATGTAATTCTAATTTAATGTCATCCTAATCATATAGTCGCGACGAATAACATCATCCCAGTCCTGTTTCAGATCATCCGTCTCCAGCAGCTGTCACGCATTTCTCCCATCACTGTTTTCTGATTGGCCAGCTGCGATCACGTGTCACCCTCGCCCTCTGCTCCAATGGAAAAGTTACCTCTGCTCTGGATGGGTTTGTGTGTGTGCGGGACGATGCGTCTCGGGTCCAGGTGTGCCAGGCCCAAAGAAGCATTCACGTTTTATACACAACGTTAACAAGAAAAAGGTAAGACGGATGTTTTTGTGCGTGTTTGTGCGCGATTGTGGTGCGTTTTATGGCGTGAGGAGAGGAGAGTGCGGAAACTGAAGTGGACCGGGTGGTGGTACCGGATTACCGCAATGCAGAGCAGCCGGTGCAGTCGTCATCGGGGTGCGCACTTTCTTACTTTTTTTTTCTTGTTTATTTTAGTCAGCGACAAAAAATATATAATAATAATTCGAAAACAACCCCCCAAAAAAACTGTAGCCTATTGCAAGTACACAGACTGGGGTGGGTGGGGGGTTGCATAAAATAAGAATAATTTAGAATGCGTGATTTTGAATGTAAGGGCACGTTTGTATTTTGCAGTAAAAATATATAATATATAATAGAATTACTTTTGTTGTGCAACAAAAAACAACAACAACATTGAAGGCACAAAAGGGATTAATCATCAAATAGGTCCTGTAAAGGTCAGAGCCTGTTTCGATGTCCTCCTCATCTTTTTTTTTTTTTTAATTCATTCAGTGACCTAAATTTGCTCTAGTCTATCCCAAAGAGGATCTATGGCGGGATTACATGGCGAGTAAAGCAGCACATTGTGATGGTGAGGGCAGATTGACTGACCGTGTGCAAGCTGCATTTCATTTTATTATTTTATTGCATTTGTATTTCGAAATAAGACAGAAAAAAAATATTACGAGCACGTTCTAGCCTATATAGTGCGGATGTACACCAAATTGCAGTCCTTTATTAAAAAGGGCATGAGGGAACGTCTGCAGCTGGATGGGCGGTGAAGTGCAAGTTGTTTCTGCTGAGTCATCAGCAGTGCACGCAGCAGAACTGCATACTGAAAACTGCATGGGAGCATCCGTGTAGGACAATAACGTCATAAACAATAAATAAATAGCCCTACCATTTTTGAATGTATTGCCTGAATTGTGGTGTCAGTCTGTAGCACACAAATACACCAGCCAGAGACTTTATTAGACATAGTTGTGAATGGAGAGTCATTTACGAATAATGCAACAGATCACTATTTACATAAAGCACTTTTTTTTTTTTTTTATTCAGATTTATGATGGCTTCTACTGCCTTGTTGCTGCTGGCCCTTGTTTCCTTGGCACCCATCACAGGTAAAGTAGGCTGCATACGAACACCTATACAAATATATTATTATAATTATTTTTATTATTATTATTATTATTATTTAAAGGATGTCATAGTTTATTAACCTGCAACACTGTGATGTCGCCTTCTTCTCAGTGGCCGTCTTGTTTGGGCCGCCCAGGATATTTGGGGGTGAGTTCTGTAAAAAAAAAAAATAAAATAAAATCCTTTCTCGTTATTATTTTTGTATATTTATCATGATTGCTGTTGTTATGTAATATTTAGAGGAAGCTACAGGCTACGGGCCCATATTTGAGGAAGAGCCAGTTGATGTGGTTTATACCGAGGACTCCCCCGATGGGCGGATCTCCATGAACTGCAGGGCCCGGGCCAACCCGCCAGCCTCATACAGGTGAGTGTATGCAGATGATATGCAAATGTACATGCCATAGGTGACAAAATATACTGTATGCAAATCTTCATTTCCCTCTATGTGCGCTGTGATTGGCTAACGAGACCGGTCAAAGCGTACCTAATGTAGTGTCCGCCTGCTAGGTGGCGCCGTGACAACTGGGAGATCAAGCTGATGGAGCAGCCGGATGAGCACTACAGCTTGGTGGGGGGCAACTTGGTCATCAGCAACCCGAGGCAGAAGAAGCACGCCGGCACGTACATCTGCGTGGCTCGCAACATCTACGGCACGGTCATCAGCAAGGAGGCCCGCGTCAAGTTTGGATGTGAGAACATACAAAGCCATAAGAAAGATGTTGACGTGATTAACTATTTGACTGCCAAAAACGTTAAATAACGTTTAGTAAAATCCTATGGAGGAGTGCCAAAGACGTTAAAAGACGTTTTTTTCAAAACAGAGGTGAAACTAACCATTTTCTATTGTTGATTACTGAAAAACGGAATAAGGTAGAAACAAACTTTTTTTTCTGATGAAAGATGAGAGTCCAATCTTTCATTTGGTAGTATGTGTGTTTCCATAGTCCAAACACATAATTTTCTGTGGACCTTGAAAGATCAGTCAAAAATGCTTAAATCGGCTGGCACCCATGGCATCCCTTTTCTGAAAACGTCTGGCAGTCAAAGAGTTAAATGAGTGGATGTTTTTCTGTGTTGAAGTTCTGGAGGAGTTTCCTCAAGAGGAGAGAGACCCGGTCACAGTAAAAGAAGGCCAGGGGGCGGTTCTGCTGTGCGCCCCTCCCAAGGCGTGGCCAGGTGTGTGTGGTCGCATCGTGTCAACAGCTGCTCCTCCGCTGCGCTGCTCTGGGAAACGTGTCTTTTTTTCCTTTCAGAGGAGGTGTCGTACCGCTGGATCTTCAACGAGTTCCCCGTGTTCCTCAACATGGACCGCCGCCGTTTCGTCTCGCAGAGGACCGGCAACCTGTACATCTCCAAGGTGGAGGCTCAGGACGCCGGCAACTACTCGTGTTTCGTCTCCAGCCCCGTGCTGGGGAAGAGCGTCTTCTCCAAGTTCATCCCTCTCATCCCGTTGCCGCCAGACGATGGTGCGTCAAACAGATACTTGTGTCAAAAACAACCCCCCACCCCCTTAATTTCTTCGATGAGAAAAAGCAGTTTATGGGGGGGGGCACAGTGTGTGATCTGGAAAAAAACACCACAGCACATAGCGACATAAAAAAAAAAAACAATATTACAGACACACTTGTGGGAGGGCTGCGCGATGTCGAGGGAGCACACACGCTGACTGACACACACACGGCATTATTGTATTTTCATTCAATAAGGCAGCATTTGACACATTTTTGTGAAATTGTTTCTACTGCACTCAAAAATTCCACCTTAATATGTGCTTCCAACACTACAGCTGTGCTTAAGTTTTGACGTCATATTTTCCTTGTAGCTTGGCCATTGCTTGAAAGTGGCTCTGGATCATCACCCAGACTAGCTTCAAAGTCATAGACCAGGGAGTCTGCAACCTTTAGTCTCATTCCTGTCCCTGTGGAGCTCTAAGAAAAAAAATTGTAGTTTTATTTTATTTTAACATATTTATTTTTATATACACATATTTTACATACATATATTTTTTTAAATATATATTTTTTAAATACTACAAATTAATCATTTATATTAAAAATGAATACAATTTTAGAGTCCAATTTTGTAAATTGTCAGAAAAAGAGAGATGAAAGGTAGATGTATTTTTTTTAAAACTACCTAATAATGTCCAAAAAGTGACCAAAACTGTCCAAAAAGGAAGAGAAAGAGCAGAAATTCATCATATAATGTCCACAAAATTGCTAAAAATGTATTTGAAAAAGAAAACATTCAAAAAGTAACCATGAAATGTCCACAAAATGTTTTTTAAAAAAAATTACAGCAAAATAGCCAGAAAAAAATAGCCCTAAATTGTCCAAAAAAGAAAGATGGGAGGCAAAAAAAATTATCATTATGTATCCATAAAATTGCAAAAAATGTCAGAAATTTGGCAGAAAAGTATAAAAATGTACGAAAAACGAAGTCTACCACACACAAAAAAAAGTAAATCCAAAATTTTAAGAGGAAATAAATGTGTACTTATTGGATGCTGTTCTCATATTTTTGTGTTGTAATGCAGCGCTTGGACATTTTGCAGCTCTGCACTCATTTTTGCTTTTTTATTTAGCCTAAAATGACTCTTTTGATCGGAAAGTTTGCTGACCCGTCATTGGCGGAGAAACTTCGACTTATCTTACCTTTGATTCATTTTGATGTCTAATTTCCAATTTCCGAGCGAGCAGGCACTTTTCAAAATTTCCCTTGAAAATGTTTTTGGTGCTTCAGGTGAGGAAAGAAAATACCCAGCAGACATCAGCGTGAAGTTCCCAGACACGACAGCCCTGCTCGCCTCCAACATCACGCTGGAATGCTTTGCTCTGGGGAAGTAGGTTTGATTGACACTTACTGGTTTCAAACTCAAATATGCTTCAAATCCGAGTAACTTTTTGCCATCCCCGCATTGTCATCATTTGGAAAGATTTTCACAAAAAAACATTTTTTTTCCTTCCACAGCCCCATCCCTCACATTGTCTGGAGGAAAGTGGACGCCACAGACTTGCCCCCCAACCACGAGATCAGCGAATCGGGCGCCGTGCTGCACCTTTACAACGTCCAATACGAAGACGTGGGAGGGTACGAGTGCGAGGCAATCAACACCAAAGGGAAGGACTGGCACAAGGCCTGGCTCTACGTGGAGTGTGAGTGCGCAACCCTCGGCGCTAGAATGGCGCTCAATGCGTTGAATTGAATCTTGAATTTTGTTGGCCAGCTGCTCCGGAGTGGGCCGAGACAATCAACAACACCCAAATGGACATCGGCTCGGAGCACACCATGCGATGCGTTGCTTCAGGGAAGCCTTTCCCGTTCATCCGCTGGTACAAAGATGGCTACATAGTGAGCATCCAATACTGTAGACATTGTATTTATGTATATATATTAGGGGTGTCAAAATTAGTGTGTTAATTTAAAGTTCCTTTACAGACACTCATTTTTGTTAATGACCGCACCTTACTTGGAAAGCCTGTACTGGAAGAATTCCAGTTGCAATACAGCAGAAAAATCCACATCAAAATGTATCAGTAATAAATATAATAATAACGCATATATTCGTGGAGATTTGTGGGGTCAAGTTGTATTTCACAATTTTAAAAATGTGCAGAATTTCACAAGTTACTTCATGTTAAAGATTAGATAGCTTTTAATACGAAAAGAAAAATGCACTGAGCTGTCACCAACATCTGACAAATACAATGATGCCATCTAGTGGCAGAAAAATGACAAATCACAAATCAATATCACGCTCGTTTTTTTTTTTTTTTTACCATGCAGTACATCTTTTTAATTTGAACTCAATTTTATGAATTATTATAAAATTATTGTATCAATGACTAAAAGACGCAGCCATATTTCTCATTATTTATTTATTTATTTTTTAACTTTTATAATAATAAGAGCATGAAAACTATTTTATTGTACATTGTATTGTACATTCAGAACAGATATAAAATTTGCATTATTATTAATAATGATTAAAAAAATTAATCGCCTGACACCCCTGTGTGTATATATATATATATATTAGGAATGTTTGATACCACTTTTTTTTATACGACTTACATGAACTCCATGTAAAATTTCCCCAGACAGGAAAAGGTGAGCTCAAGTTCTCCAGCCTGACGTTTGATGACTCCGGGATGTACCAGTGTATTGCCGAAAACTACTGGGGCATCAAATACGCCAACGCTGAGCTGCGAGTCATCGGTGAGCCCAAACAAAACACGTAGTCGTTTTTCTACCTGCAACGTGGTGCCCTTTAAACTTCCTCATTTCAGCCTGCGCTCCAACATTCGAGTACAATCCCCTGAAGAAGCAGCTCCTCGGTGCCCGAGACGGCCGCGTGTTGATCGAGTGTAAACCTCGAGCGGCCCCCAGGCCCCGTTTTACTTGGACCAAGGGCAAAGAGCTGCTCTACAACAGTTCCCGGTCGGTGACGCGCATCACTGCTTTTAAAACGTCTCGCTTCTTCTCATCACCGCTAACGTCGATTTTGCTTTTTTGCAGCATCTCCATCATGTTTGACGGCACGCTGGAGATCCTTAATGCCACGAAAAACGACGAAGGCTTCTTCACATGCTTTGCTGAGAATGACAGAGGGAAGGCCAACAGCTCTGGTTATCTCACCATCACGGGTCAGTTACAGATGGATGGATAAGAATATCTACACTCTAAAAAATGGTCAAAATGGATAGATCCTCTACTTTGGTCCATTGGACCCGACTTTGAGTCAAAACTTGAGTCATTTTGTATAAAACAACCCAGAAGACTGTGTCACATCCTTGACATGGGTCAATTTGAACCATCTTTCTGGGTTGATTTGAACAAAAAAAAAGAAGTTAATTTTGTATAAAACAACCAGGAAAGTTGGGTCAGATTCTCTACTTGATGCAATTTGGAACCGTCTTCCTGGGTTGTTTTGCACACAAAAAAGGCTCATTTTGTATATATCAACCCATAAAGTTGGGAGTCTACTTGGGTTCATTTGACCCAGTTTTGACCCAAAATTGGGTCAAATGAATTTTCAATCATTTTGCGTAAAACAACCCAGGAAATTGGGTCAGATCCTCGACTTGGGTCAATTTGACCCAACTTACTGGTTTGATTTGTGTCCCCCCCCCCCCCCCCGGTCTCCCCCAAAAAACATTAATTTTGTATAAATAAACCCAGAAAGTTGGGTTGGATCCTCTACTTTGGGTCAATTTGAACCATCTTTCTGGGTTGATTTGAAAAAAAAAAAAAAGAAGCAAATTTTATATAAAACAACCCAGAAAGTTGGGTCAGATCCTCTACTTGATGCAATTTGGAACCATCTTCCTGGGTTGTTTTGCACACAAAAAAGGCTCATTTTGCATATATCAACCCATAAAGTTGGGAGTCTACTTGGGTTCATTTGACCCAGTTTTGACCCAAAATTGGGTCAAATGAATTTTCAATCATTTTGCGTAAAACAACCCAGGAAATTGGGTCAGATCCTCGACTTGGGTCAATTTGACCCAACTTACTGGTTTGATTTGCATCCCCCCCCGACCCCCCCCCCCCCCCAAAAAAAAATTAATTTTGTATAAATTAACCCAGAAAGTTGGGTCAGATCCTCTACTTTGGGTCAATTTTAACCATATTTCTGGGTTGTTTTGCACAAAAAAAGGATCATTTTGTATATAACAACCCATAAAGTTGGGAGATCCTCTACATGGGTTTATTTGACCCAATTTTGGGTCAAACATTGGGTTATTTTGTATAAAACAACACAGAAAATTGGGTTAGCTCCTCGACTTGGGTCAATTTTACCCAACTTTCTGGGTTGATTTGTATCATCTAAAAAAACTCGTTAATTTTGTATAAATTAACCCCCAAAAACCCAATTTTGGATCAAAATATTGTATAACACAATCCAGAATTGACCAATAAAGTGGATCGGTCCATTTTTGATCCATAATTAGTTTACTTTTGAACCAAGTGTTTTTAGAGTGTACTAATAAATAGAATGAATACAGATATGAGATCTAGACATTTGATGTATTTATCTAAAATAGTATTGTAACAAGTTCTTCCTTTCCCAGAGGCGACCAGCATTACGGCGGCTCCCGAAGACACGGAGGTGAAAGTGGGCGACGAGGTGGTCCTGGACTGCTCGGCCTCCTTTGACCCCTTGTTGGATATCACCTTCATCTGGGCCATTGACTTCCGGGTCATCGACTTTGACGGCGAGTGGCAACACTTTGAGCGCATCATGGTAGCGTCTTGATTACGTTCACGCGATAGTTTGGTGTCACCGAATCCAAAATTTTGCCAAAATGTTCTTGCTTTGCTGAAGAGCGAGGACGGCAGCGGGAAGCTGCGCATCAAGAACGCGCAAATCTGGCACGAGGGCCGCTACACGTGCACGGCTCAGACCGTGGTCGACAGCGACACGGCGTACGCAGACCTCAAAGTTGTGGGTCAGTCCAGTTTCGGTCTCTGTCAATCTAATTAGAAAGACAAAGAGGAGTAAATGTAGTTGCGTGTTGTAGGTGTCCCGGGGCCGCCCGGGGTCATCCGCGTGGAGGACATCGGCGACACGTGGGTGAAGCTGCTATGGACGAAAGGAGCCGAACACAACAGGCCCATTCTGTACTACACCATTCAGACCCGGCACTATTGGGCTCTGCATGAGGACGACTGGAGGAACGCCAGCACCTGTTTGTATCAAATTTGCAATTACAGCATCAAACCTGCAACCAGTTGACTACTGTTGCATTGTTCATTTGAAAAGGCTTTTACTGCAGCCTCTTTCAGTTCTTGTTTGTTTTGTAATACTTAACCCGTGGGCAGTATTTTATTTTGAACTGGCTTGGTCAGAACCAACAAAAAGCCAAACAATGGTCACAATAATGCCTAGGGGTTAAAGTTCATCAATATCATCACAGAGGCAGAAATGTGATCTGAAAAACTAGCGGGACGCCAATTTGCGTTAACTTGAGCGTCTTTCAGCGCCGACCGTCCTCGACGGCACCGTGGAACGGGCCGACGTCACCGACCTGTACGGCTGGATGGAGTATCAGTTTCGGATCATCGCCACGAATGAGTACGGCTCCGGAGAGGCCAGCATCCCCTCGCTCAAGATCAAAACTTGGGACGCTTGTAAGCACACGCATATCGCATGCTTACGGTCTATTCGTGTTCTTCTTTGCAATGTCTGCGCAACCTCTTACAAGTTAATTATATTTAATGGCATTTTTTTTTTCTCTCCTAGCACCGGTGGTCTCTCCCACAGATGTGGAAGGCTACGGCACTCGGAATGGCGAGATAATCATCACGTGGACGGTAAATGAATCCAACTTATGCAAGATATTTAGCAAATGTACTTTTTAGCACGGCTCTAACGACCTTGACCACCTCGCCACAGCCGGTGCAGCCCTGGTATTTTTATGGCAAGAAGTTCGGCTACATCGTGGCCTTCAAGCCTCACGACGGCTACGACTGGTGGTACGAGACCATCTCCGACCCGGAAACCAGGCGCTACGTTCACAAGGACTCCTTCTTCCTCCCCGGCGATGAGGACTTCCAGGTGCGGGAGTTCCAGGTGAAGATCAAGACCTTCAACGTGAAGGGAGACGGGCCCTACAGCCTCACCAAGGTCATCTACTACCCTCGAGATGGTAAGGATGATCAAGGCAAGACAGCTTTGTTTGTGTAGCGCATTTCATACGCAAAGACGAGGTAACTTCACATAATTCAATATTTTATATTTAAAGGCATTTAAAAACAAGAGTAAAGAGATAAAAAGTAGTTCACTAAAATTAATTAAGTGGAAGAACAAGAGTTGCTGTAAAATAATCACACTCAAAAATAACCCAAATTGGGTCAAGAATGGACCAACCCAACTTTTTTTTAACACCCTAAAAGCTTACAAAACAACCCAAAAACTGGGTAATTTTGTGGGTGATTCACATGACTCAACTTTCTGATATATTAAACCCCAGAAGTTGGGTCAAATTAAATGAATAACCCACAAATCAAACCATCTTTTGGGTTATTTATTTGATCCATCTTTTTGGGTTAGTTGAATAACCCAATTGAATTGGGTAAAAAAATGAACACACCAAACTTTTTTTTATGTCATTCAACTACAAATGCTTGGTCAAATTAAATTAATAACCCCCAAATCAACATAATTTTTGGGTTGTTTTGTGGAATATTCATTTGACCCAACTTTTTGGGTTATTTGAGTAACACAATTGAAATGGGTCAAAAATGAACCAACCAAACTTTTTTAGGTATTTAGCCTCAAACGTTGGGTCAAATTAAATTAATAACCCACAAATCAACCCAATTTTTGTGGAATATTCATTTGACCCAACTTTTTGGTTTATTTGAATAACCCAATTGAATTGGGTCAAAAATTAACCCCCCAAACGTTTTTAAGGTATTTAGCCCCAAATGCTGGGTCAAATTAAATGAATTACCCACAAAACCAACTTAATTTTTGTTATTCATTTCATTTTGAGTTGGTTTGAGGGTTATTCATTTGAACCAACTTTTTGGTTTAGTTGAATAACCATTTGAATTAGGGCAAAAATTTACCCAACGTTTTGAGGTATTTAGCCCCAAACGTTGGGTCAAATTAAATGAAACACCACAAATCAACCCAATTGTTGGGGGGTTATTAATTTGACCTTGGGTTGGTTTGAGGGTTATTAATTTGACCCAACATTTTGGGCTACAACAACCCAAAATGTTGAGTCGGTCCCTTTTTGACTCGGTTTGGGTTAATTTTGACTCGCATATACAGGCTGAACAAAAGAGGTCCACGATTGACCCTTAAGGGACCCCACGTCATGGCCATTCGATCAGATCTAAAACTTTAGTGCTCACTTTTTGAGTCCAGGGACTCCATACAGGGGAGACATTTTTCTAAGCACCCACTCCTTATCCTACCATGCGCATCCCTAAATACAAATGACTCTTTCTGTGTTCTCTAGTCCCCACAGAGTCTCCAACAGACGTCTATGCTCGGCCAGTGTCCTCTACCGAAGCTCTGGTGTGGTGGTTCCCGGTGGTGGACACGGGAACGGGCCTGCAGCAGTACATTGAGGGCTACCAGGTAGAAGCTTGACCAAATAGCTCATAAGTACCCGCTAGCTGACTTGTATTCCATGTCAGGTTAAATACTGGCGAAAGTACGACGACACGGAGCCGGGAGCCAATCGCATATTTGTTAACGCTACGGCAAACCAAACCAGGCTGGAGAACATGCTGCCTGACTCGCATTACCTCATCGAAGTCCGCGCCTTCAACGGGGCAGGACTCGGCCCGCCTGGCGAACACTGCGAGATGTTCACCAAAAGACCGCGTAAGACTCCCAGCAACGTGCCGCGAAGGCCTTAAATAAGACTTCCCTCCTGTTGGGATGGCTCTTAAATGCGAGACGTCTTTCTTCGCAGCGCCAGCGGAGCCCCCCAGGATGTGGCGCTTCATCTCCTGGACTGGAAAGTGGCTGTACGTGTGGTGGGATCACATCACGTACGACTGGTTCGGGAACGTGTCCTTCCCGCTCTATTACAAGGTCAGATCCGTGAAACCAGAACAAGCGTTTAAAACGTTGGTGCTCGGAGGTCACATCTTATTTTTAGAACAGACAAATGGGCCACATCCTTCTAAGAAGAGATGAAATTAAATGTGGTAAAAACTAGGCTCATTTAAAAAATAGGAAAAATTATCTCACCTCCTTTTCAGGTCATGTTCCGGAAGACGGGCTACATCTACGGGAAGGTCTACGTCACCGGCTGGCACTTCATAGATTTCCCCATGCCGCAGTTTGGTGACTACGAGCTTATGGTCCGCGGACGCTACGAGGGGGGCGACGGTCCCATCAGGACCATTAAACTCCTGGGTACGACTCAAGTAACAACAAGACATCTCAATCTGGCCTTTTGCTTCACATTTGCTCTGCTTCTCCTCAGGTAAGGCCTCCATGCTCACGCCCGCGCTGAGCTTCGTCACTGTAGTGCTGCTGGCGCTGTGCGTTGTGGGATTGTAGCGCCAAGACAAGAGATTCTGCTTCCCCTCTCACACCTCACATCGGTAGTACAAAAGACGATCTGGCATGCAACTTTGGATTTGAGGATGCAGCGTCTCTCTTCAAAACATCTCAACGACTTTGGTTTGCGTTTTTTTAAACGGCTTGTACTTGTTTGGAGTCAGCGTATAATGGAAAATCACTAGCAATCGATATTTATAAGAAGTACTATAACAAGCAATCAGATTGTATGTAAAGAGCTGTAAAATAGTGACAGTGATAGCTTGTAGGTGAGCAGAGGACAATGACCACTTACACGATTTAATGTACGTCTGTAATTTATTAAAACAATACTCCACCAATCTCCATGATGTTTTTATTCAACGTTTTTTAAAAGCAC
The DNA here is from genome assembly GCF_051991255.1 of Vanacampus margaritifer. NCBI lineage: Eukaryota > Metazoa > Chordata > Actinopteri > Syngnathiformes > Syngnathidae > Vanacampus > Vanacampus margaritifer. The sequence goes on from NC_135446.1 coordinate 18,648,048, forward strand.
TTTATGAATCCTTTTTTTTTTTTTTTTTACCATTTTTGTCCAGTAAAACAGCAAACATTTTTCATTTTATTTCAAATTCTTTATTTTTCTTTTTTGAGGGGTTAAAATTTTTTTTTTTTATCAAAATTTGGAGATTCTTGCTTTTTGTTGGACAGTTTTTAATAGTTAGGTCGTTACTAAATGTCAAGTTTTTTATTTATTTACAGATTATAAATGTCTTGTAGTCTACACACTATAAATAGCACAAAAAAAGGAAGAAAAAAAATCTTACACTTCTGATTTAACAATCCCATGAACTGTCATGTATATTTTTAAACAGCAGATGGCGCCATTAGCCATGTGTGCAATACAAACAAGTTTCAATTTGCAGCTAACTACAAAATGTAATTTTTTAAGAAATTGCGTGTGAAATACTAGAATGCTGAATTTAAACAAATGGGATGATTTGGAATGAAGTTCACTCTCATCTTTCACAGCCACACAAAAGGCGATTTATTGATTGGCGTTTGAAAGAAATGTGGAAATTACTGTTGTAACAGCAAGGTGCCAATAGAGGGCGCTTAGTGTCCATATAAAGATGTCGAATATTTTGTTCCACAATTTTCCTCGCATGTTGTGAACTTGTCACTTCTGCAATAAGAATGGACAGTTCATGTTTATATGTATTTATTTGTTTACTAAATGTTGCTGTCTTTTAAAGTTGATTTGTTTAATTTTGACGCCTAATTTTGCTTAAAAGAAATTATTGGTTCCGGCCATTGTTTCCGGATTATTGGTTCCAACCTACTAATTATCCTTATGACGAGTTCCACAACTCCCGGAAACGTAAATAAAATGTAAGTACTGTCAATTATTCAATACCTAGTTTGATTATTTGGCAACATATGGGAAAAATGCGGAATGAGGAAATGTGCATGTGATATAAATAAAATGACAAAGCTGATTTGATTTTTATTTATTTATTTAGAGCTTAATCTGCCCATAGTTTACATGGCCATGTATGCTGAAGACACTTAAATCAGCTTTGGAACAGGACATGTAGTTGTTGCATTATGTATGTGGAGATTGTAAAGATGAGTGTATGATCACTTTTAGCCCCTTTGTACAAATGGGGTCAAAGTGGCCACTTCACGTTTCATTGCCAAACTTGACACAGATGCATTTTTAATGACCGTTTCCAGCTCAAAGCATCAAATAATGCTGCATAAGTGAAAAATGCTAATGCTCAGAAAAGACCAACTTTGCACTTTTTTAATGTCCTCTCCCACTAGTAAAAAAAAAGAAGAAAAAAAGCTTCTACCTGGAAAGCTAAAGCTAACATTCCGAAAGGGACTCTTGTTGCCTTTTACCTCCGCACCACTCCAACAATAAAAAAAAAAATGTTCACAGATCAGTCGATTCCCACTGGAAGCCATCTTTTCATTACTGGCAAACGACAGAGAATCTTCGTCTTTCCTTATTGTTACCCAATCAACTTGATGATGTCACATGAACTGTTTGACGGACGCGTTCTTCGATAAGCTTGACTGGATGCTTTACGAGGGATTTAACTGTCAAAGTCAACCCTAATGTGGAGAGAATATATACGTAAAGGAGGGATTAACGCTTTCGTCAAGGACACATTTTGTCCTTTGCTCGCTTCTGCTGAGTTCTTAACTTAGTTTAGAGTATTAATTCATATACAATTGGCACTACAGTCATGTTGTTTTTGTTTTGATTCTTCATCTAGCTGCCTTCAAATTTTTCAGTTTTGTATGTTTTGATTTAGCTTTTTTTCCCCTGTTTCCTCATGTTCTCATCAGCCCTGTTGTGTCAACCAATCAGCTCTCTCCAGCCAGTCACGCCTCATCCAGGTGTGCATGGTTGTCTCGTCGGTAAGTTTGTATTCATTATTCAGTTTGTCTCTGATCATTGTTTGATGTTATGTCACGTTTCCTGTGTGTCACAATGTCACACTGACCTCATTGCAATATTGTGGTTTCTGCTTTTAAATAGTATTTTTCAGTTGAAGTAAATCACTCATCTAATGGATAAAATCAAAAGCAATGCTTGAGCTTAATATATAAATAAAAATTTTTTTACCTTGGCTTCAAGAAGACTCGTCTAAAAAACACAGTAAGAATGTAATTTTTTGAATATTGCTACTAAGGTATGTTTTATGATACATGGATGCATATGGAACATATGGTGTTCCACAGGGTTGAATTCTGGGGCCACTGCTGTTCTTGGTCACATCTTGAGAAAAGCAGCAATGATTGTTTTAAAAATGCTCTATAAATAAAGAGTTGAATTGAATGCTGAGAGTCGAGTCGGTGTCGTATAAATAACATCTATTTATCGATTTATGGAAGCTTCGGTTACTCCTTCCAATGAATCGTCGTTAAGGGTAGACAAGCTAAACAAATGAAGGTTAATGCGCGGAGTCTAAAGAACCTGCGTCCTTTTGTTGACCACTTCAGACAGAGGTCACGTCTCTGGGGTAAATGTTAGGATGAGTTCAGAGGTCACAGGCTTTGGCCTAATACGGTCAGACGGTGATACATCACCAGAAGCTGAGGAGCTCCTTGGAGAGCAAATATGATCTTACAGGAGGAATGAAACTGAATTCACAATGATGAACTCTGCTAAGTCTCCTGCCTATAAGCACCACTTCCTTCCCAATCAAACCGAGAGAGCAAAACTCAGTTGGCGACGTTGTAATGAGAAACCTATTTTTCTCAGGTCAGAACAAGAGGGGTCAGCAAGTCATCCCCTCGAGGAAGGAGGCGAACACACAACACGTATCTCTATCAAGCTGCATCACTCCGAAACAAGGTTACCTTCAAACCTACCATCCTAATGGTGTTATCGACCTATGTGTGTATGTAGCCGTTACCGGTGGGTCGAGACCTTTTGAAAATTTGCACAAGATTTTCCATGTTGATCCTTGTGAACGTGCATGCGTTTGCTTGGAGGAAGGCAGGCGGGCGCTCAGCATTTCACATCACTGGATACATTAACGAAAATGTATGCAACCTCATAAATGTCCTCCTACGCTTTTTTATTTGCCTAGTAAAAGCTGTAATTTTGACTAGTAAATCCCGCACATAAAATCGTGATAAATAATACAGCATGCTGTTTATTTCTCCATTTAATTCAAGTTCTCTGACAAAAACGAGACTAGTTAAGGTAGAATTTCTTATTTTGAATGTCATTCGAGGGCGCAGGTGTACCTAATGTATTGTCCTGTGTATTCTATGCAGGTCGAGGTGACCTCATGCTTCATTTGACCCTGCGACACCGCTTTTATGACCTGTGACACTTATTAAAAGGCAACAAAGGCTTATAAACAAGAAACATATAAATCCATATTAGGTACCGGCAGGGTATAATTATACCGGACCATTATTTATTATTGACACGCATTCGCCTCACAAGAGGAATAAATAGCTATGGATGTTCATACATGAGCAACATTACACAGTTTTTTTAATAACATTTTTTATTGTTTCTCATGAATGCTTAATTAATTGTATTTTCTTGTATTCTAAATGGGTGAAGAAAGTGACATGCAAGAAATGCTGTTACAAGGTCACAGAAGCTGATTGTACCACCTAGTGGACTGGCATGTTTACAGCAGTGCCAGTGAGTAATATGAGCTCTTAAAGTGAACAGGCAGCCAGTGAAGGGAGACCAGAATTTGAGTTGTTTGCGCCCTCCTATGAGCAGTAGGATTTTGGACCAACTGGAGATGCTTGAAGGCGGGACTGGCTGACTCCAAAATAAAGTGCATTACAGGAGTCCGGCTGAAAAACAAAAGGATGGATTATAGTTGATGTGAAAGGAGAGGCATAATTTAAAACCCAAGTTTGAGCTTTAGATAAAGCACCAGGGGGCCAAGGTCAAAAAGGTGGGATGAACATAGGCCACTGCATGGGACCAAACATCATAACTTCTGTTTTGTTTTTATTGAAATTCAAAATGGTGATTTCTGGCCTTTTTGCTTACATCTGACTGTCATCTGCATAGCAGTGAAAGGAAAAGCCATGTTTCCTTAAGATGGAACCCGTTGGCAGCAAATACAATGAAAACAACAGGGGCCCCGAGACTGACCCCTGTGGAACACCATACGACAGTGGGCCAGAGTGGGACCAACCGAGGCTAACACAAAAAGTTTTGCCTGCTAAGTAGTATCGTAACCACTCTCGAGCGCTACCATGAATGCTCACCTAGCACAAGCTAACAGTGTCCTGTGGTACGCCATGACATCATGGGAATATTTGGCCGGCTAACAACCATGCTAGCAACAAACAAAAGTGGATTTGCAAACTCGGATGCCGGACCTGAAAGACAAACTAGCTTAGCACTGGCTAGCATGAGGCCAGTAGCAACGTAGATGGATTTAAAGTGGAGCCAAAGAGAAAATAACATTCTTTTCTGTTGGCCAAGGTTCCTTGAAGTTAAAGTAAGATTTTTTTTTTTTTATACTACAAAGGTTAAGCTTACCATGTGTTCATGTGTTGCTTTAGGCTGTATTTGTATTAATTAAATAAATAATAAATATAGGATAGATCAGAAGATAAACCCCTATACAAGTGCACTTTGATTAAACTATATTTTTCTTTTTTCTTTTTTTTTTTGGACTATGACGTGTTTTTCATCAAAAGTACAACGAGAAACCCATTAGAGTTAATTCGGTCATATGGTGGCTAATGTCAATATGAATAGCGAATGTGGATTTTTGGTCTGAACTCTAGTCCTTATCCAAATGACGGTGCCATTCTTGCAGTTTAAACCGTAGAAATGTCAACATTCAGCGTTTGTAATCCAAACACAAAGTTTGAGCAACTCTTCCATGTATAACCCCCCCACCCCCAATTTGTTGATCGCACCCATGCACGCTCGAGAGCAAGATGGGTGCAAAGAGGCAGGCAGACAGGCGATTTGCACTACACATGGATTCTGACAACTCTTGGACATGAGACATGTGGCGCCTTTTAAATCGACACTCTTTTCTTCCAGAACAAAACAAGCGAAGTTTGCGGAGGTGTACCTAATCAAGTGTCTTACTGTGTGTGCGCCGCGTGCTGCTTCACACATCATTAGAGCATGTCTCCGGCGAATGGGCGCTATTTCACTGACAGATCTCCTCTTAGAACCCCTCTGTCATCAGCTCTGTCATATTGCAGGGTTGCCATGACGACATATGCCCCCCCCCACCCCACCCGGAGGAAAAAAAAAAATCCGTCTGCTAAGAGTGATTTGATTAAAAGCAACAGCACAGGGGCTGTGGATGACAAGTCCAATCCTATTTGACAGGCTTATGTCTCCTTAATAAGTATTTAAATGGTGTTAAAAAAAATAAAAAATCGATCTGATTGTAAACACATACTAAGAATGTCCATTTGACCCAGAGCGAGTTGGTTAAAGAAGTTGATGTGGGTGGCTCATATCCACTCCTTGACAGTCCTCATTAGCACCGTGAAGACGCACACCATCTGATCCTTTTGACCTGCCAGGTCATTCATGCACCAAATCATGTGTGTGGAGGCTGACGCTAGTATATAGCATCACTCCATAATCCATAACAAGACAGATGCATGGCACTGGTTGGTAAAATGTGATCTTAAAGTCATTGACAAGTGTTCTTAGGCTAAAAAAAATTACATGACATATGTTGAAGAAAAGAATCTTTTTCTTCCGCATGTTCGTTTTCTGAGAACGTTGGTTATCCGAATGTAGGCTGGAGATCGATGAACAGTCACTTCGAAGCTTTTATTTCTACAGAATATCCCGGGCACAAATGAGATCCAGACAACTGCTGCAGCCTCTCATTAGTGCGAAGTTACCGCAGACTCACAACATTCTTATACTATTTTGAAGGGCGGTACCACAAAACCCCCAAGCCCCCAGGAAACAGCCCACCCCGGAGTTCACCAGACATGAGATAAGACTTTTACAGACATCATTCAATACACATTGACTTCAACCACAGACAAATGGTCTATTGTTGTGATGACACGAGCAGAAATTGCGACAGCACTCACAAAGACACATCCACAGATAAAAGTTCTAGTGAGGAAATAAATCTGGGTAGAAGACCCTCTTCACATATCATCACAACAGGCACAAGTCGACTACTAAGTGCACCGAGACTGACTCGCTGAACCCCTGTGGTTTGATCGCACCTACGTTAAAAACCACGGATCTGAATGTTGAAAAATGCTCCATATTAGACATTCAACTATCTTTTAACTCTCACTTTTTTTTGCATCGCCGTCAGGGGAATAGTAAATGTTTTTATTAGCCACTTTGACTGTAGATAGGGCCCAGCGGGAGGTCTTGAGCCCCGCCCACCCAATCAAGTGATCAATCACGTGTACGTGTAGCCAATCTGTGAGGGCAGAAAAGGGAAAACGCTTGTAAAATACCCGCAGGCGTCGTCAGTATGAAGCGTAATAGGAAGCACTTAATGAGAAGCTGTTTGTTCATAGTTAACTGTTAAACCCGAAAATATAGATTATACTTCAGTGCAAGTGTTGAACAAAAGGTTATTACTCGTATTGACTGCTGGTCCGCAAAGGGCCCGCGATCAATGTTCCCTCACTTACTTGCACTCTCATCTTATTGTTCACACAAGACTGTCAAAGTGTTTTTTACGGGCTATTTCCACAAAATGTCCGCTTTTGGGGCCTCGTCTTCCTTCCTTATTTCCCTTTCTCGGATAAGAAGCAGGACACAACGGCTTGTCCTTATCTCCCCGTACAAGAGCATGTCTTGCATCCAGTCAGAACTAGACAGGGAGAGGAACCCGGGCAGCTGGAACCAAGAAGTGAGACGAAAATGCTCGGAGTTCAGCGGCACATGACTAATCTTCCGCCCTCTGACCTAAGCGCTCGTTCTGTACCCTTCTTTATCGCAGAATGTGGCGTACCAGATTAAGGCGGCATTAATTCACCAGCGGGAATCAAATTTGCATGGAAAATGAAGGAAAACCCGTGTGTCAAATTGTATAATCTTTCAGGATTGATTGGTTTGGCCCGGAAAGTCTCTCCTGAGTCGTGTCTCCATAAAACCGGCGAGAGATGAGTCCTTGTGCTCCCCCATCTGCCTTTTAAGTTTGAGGTTAACACTTTGTGTCAAAGTGTGTCCCCGTGTGGCCATGTGAGTGTGTGTGTTGGCCTTGCGCCCCCCCCTGTAATCCAGTTAAGCACCTGGACAATGGAGGAACAGCTGGCTTGGCCTTCTTGAGCTCATCTGAAGCACCGGATGATGGCCTCACAGAGATGGAAGTCAACCCCCACCCCGGCCCCCCAATGGTTTTCCAATGGACTTGTTGACATGCGCCGCAACCCTGACCGTATCTCGACACTCCCCGGCAGAAGCCCAATGTGAGCGCATCGCTGTCCAAATTGGCGGGCATTAAACTCAATTGGAGTCTAAATTCCGTGTCAAGGGTACAAACGTGGTTGAGGTATTAACACGGCTATGAGCCATCGCATCCCTGAAAACTCTCGTCTCTTCATCTGCTTTCCATTTGTTTTCCTTGCCCTGCCTTTTTTGTGACACTTTCCCTCAACTCAGGGGTGTACGGTTCAATACTGGCACAGATGCGGTTGGGAGTTTAAGAGGACCCGCTTGTGCCATTAGTGCAGCAGGGGGACGCCTTTCTGCCGTGGCTTTTATTGGAGTCGCGCCACTGGGTTAACACAACGGGGTCATGCCAGCAGCCCAGTGGCGTGCCATTCACGGTGTTTGTGTTCAAGCGGGACTGTGTGGCTCTGCACATCCATGAACTGTAATTAGGATTGAAGCAAACTCCAGCAGAGAGTTCAGAGTTGCGACCTTGAGGTGGTCGAAGCAACAAAAAAAAAAAAGCTGCTGATACCAGAGAATTAGCTGGCGCTGGTGGTAAGGAAAAGTGAAGAATGATGCGTATAACTTAAACCGCACAGTGATGCGTATAACTTAAACCGTTTGGTGATGCATATAACTTAAACCATTTGGTGATGCGTATAACTTAAACCGCACGGTGATGCGTATAACTTAACCGTACGGTGAGGCGTATAACTTAAACCGTATGGTGATGTGTATAACTTAAACCGTACGGTGATGCGTATAACTTAAACCGTATGGTGATGCATATAACTTAAACCGTATGGTGATGCGTATAACTTAACCGTACGGTGATGCGTAAAACTTAACCGTACGGCGATGCGTATAATTTAACCGTACGGTGATGCGTATAACTTAAACCGTTTGGTGATGCGTATAACTTAAACCGCACGGTGATGCGTATAACTTAACCGTACGGTGAGGCGTATAATTTAACCGTACGGTGATGTGTATAACTTAATCGTACGGTGATGCGTATAACTTAAACCGTATGGTGATGCGTATAACTTAAACCGTATGGTGATGCGTATAACTTAAACCAAACGGTGATGCGTATAACTTAAACTGTACGGTAAAGCGTATAACTTAAACCATACGGTGATGCGTATAACTTAACCGAACGGTGATGCGTATAACTTAAACCATACGGTGATGCGTAAAACTTAACCGTACGGTGATGCGTATAACTTAAACCATACGGTGATGCGTATAACTTAACCGTACGGTGATGCGTAAAACTTAACCGTACGGTGATGCGTATAATTTAACCGTACGGTGATGCTTAAAACTTAACCGTACGGTGATGCGTATAAGTTAACCGTACGGTGATGCGTATAACTTAAACCGTATGGTGATGCGTAAAACTTAACCGTACGGTGATGCGTATAATTTAACCGTACGGTGAGGCGTATAACTTAAACCGTATGGTGATGCGTATAACTTAACCGTACGGTGATGCGTATAATTTAAACCGTATGGTGATGCGTATAACTTAACCGTACGGTGATGCGTATAATTTAAACCGTATGGTGATGCGTAAAACTTAACCGTACGGTGATGCGTATAAGTTAACCGTACGGTGATGCGTATAACTTAACCGTACGGTGAGGCGTATAATTTAACCGTACGGTGAGGCGTATAACTTAAACCGTATGGTGATGCGTATAACTTAACCGTACGGTGATGCGTATAATTTAACCGTACGGTGATGCGTATAATTTAACCGTACGGTGATGCGTATAATTTAAACCGTATGGTGATGCGTATAACTTAAACCGTATGGTGAGGCGTATAACTTAAACTGTACGGTAAAGCGTATAACTTAAACCATACGGTGATGCGTAAAACTTAACCGTATGGTGATGCGTAAAACTTAACCGTATGGTGATGCGTAAAACTCAAACCGTACGGTAAAGCGTATAACGTAAACCATACGGTGATGCGTAGAACTTAACCGTACGGTTGCAAGATATTACCATCAGGTATACATTGTTGTCAGTGTAATTTCTTTGAATACACTGTTAGATATTATAATTTTGCCACTTTTTTTTAAAGGGGAAGTCATCCTTAAATATTTCTTGACAAGAATATGTTATAGAACATATTATCAAGAAAATGTTTTGGGGTTGAGCAATATCTAACTATTATTATAACTTTTGGGCAATTATCATCATATTTTGTACTGTAAAAAGTTCATGCATGTGATTGGGGATGGATTTTTCTGAGCACGTCCCAGATATTCAAACGGTGTTCTGTCAGGAGGCCAGTTTGGTCTTCAGCTTGTCCTCTCAACTGTCCGTCCCGGTTTCCGATTCCACGCCGTCCAGGCGGCAGTGCGGTGCTTACAACTGCTGTGTTGCATCATGAAGCGGAACTGAGGCAGCCCCCAAACGGGTATCAGGTGACTCCGCTTCTGAAACATGGACACTTTCTGCAGTCTTGCTCAGCCAATCAAGCAAGCGGCACTGATTTGCGTGATCCGATAATGCACATTTTGTCTTGAAACAATGAGGGTGGCAGCTTCTCTGCATTCATCGATAAATGATTTTGCTCAACTGGCACATTTTGGAACAAAAACGCCGCCATTTGTTAAGCTCAATGCAAACGTGTTCAATGCTATCTCCTTGCATTGTCTTTCCTGTCTTTTGTTTCTTTAATTCAGTAATTAAATGTTCTTTTTACAGTCATTTTTCCCAAATGTGACTACAAGGGGGGACATACAGTCATCGTGAGAATCGCATCTCATTACTAGTCCGTAATTAATAGTTAAAATGTAATTACGAGGACGGGAAATACAATGGCAAAACATACTTTACAGTAATTCCCCTCCGTCTCGTCTAGCTTTGTCTGGCGAGTACAGTCTTAATTGTGTTTTTAGCCAGACGAACGGCTCACGGTGGTAAATAATGGATGGCTTGCAGATAGTGAGAGCCGTGAGCGAGGCACCCTCGGGCTCTTCTCACGCCGTTGCCTTTGAGACGTGCGTCTGTTGCAAGTCAAGGCTGCTTTGCTGAAGACTTAATTGAATTACACCAAGGTTTTGTCTTATTGAGGATGGCAACATGAGAAATCCTGAAGGACGTAAAAGGGTCTCCCCACTTGACTGCATTTTTACCTGAAGAGGTTTAAAAGGCATTTTTTCCCCCCCATCAATCAGATTGCGTGTCATGGAAATTCAGTGCCGCGAGTTCCCTTTGAAGTGCAACACGTCGGCCTCGCGGCGAGCTATTTTCGGTTAACCTTTGACGGAGTCGCAAATGACCAAGCGAAGGGAGGCCGTTTGAACTTTTCCTGGTGGGGGTACGATGATTCCCGATGCAGACCTTCAACACTTTCGTCGTTTGTAAAGTTTTACAAGAGTCTGAGGCGGATGCGTGTGTGTGTGCGATAGTGGCGTAATATAAAGGGGATGATAAAATTGAAGGAGAGATGATAGAAAGAGGGCAATATGAACAATAAAAATGGATGGCGGAGGTCATAAATGAGCACGATGATATCACCTTCTGATGAAATGCCACAGCTCTACCGTTTTACGATTCCTCCAGTGAGAATTAGCCTGGATCTTCGCAAGTTGTCGATCGGGTACGGGACAAAAGATAATGAATTGAAAGGAAGGGGAGGGGAATTCATTAGCCGGTGATGTCACCTTTCGGACGTCAGGAGGAAACGGCGGTGACCTCATCCGAAAGTGAGTGGCGGGGAGGGTTAAGTGTTATCTCGGGGTTGTATCTGGCTGCACTCCGACGACCTTGACTGCCCCGCTATGGTCCTCGTACCTGCATGACTGGTGATAAGCAAGATGACGCATCTGCGCTCTCCGCATCGTCTTCTTGGCCGTGACAGCTATTGGTCATGCGGGCTGACAGGGAGTTCCCTAATTCTATTTCATGGTAAACATAAATCAATGTGACCTGCATTAACCCTGTTAGCAACATAAGGTATAGGGCAGGAGCTTTCACGTTCCCCTTTTGTTAGCATCATCACTTGTTATCTTTTTAACACGTTTTTTCCCAACAAACAAGCATTACAGACTTCAGCTACTTTTTATGTGTGTATTTTTTTTAGACTGTGTGCGATGGCCATTTCCTTCTGTTGTAAACTATTGCATAGAGAGCCTTTAGCTTGTTAGCTTGTTGACTTAGGCCAGGGATAGGCAAGTTCGGTCTTATAGAGAGTTTTCCGTGTCTCCTGCCTCCAAACACAGGTGTTTCAAATCATCATCTCATCATTACGTTCTGCAAGAGCCTCTCAGCTGTGTTGGAGGAGGGAGACGTCAAAAAACATGCAGGACTGCGGCGCTCTAGGACCGAACTTGCCTAGCCCTGTCTTAGGCTATCTTAGTAGTAGTCGTTGTCATAAGAAGTTATAGTACAAGTCATAATCACAGTAAATATATATTTTTTTTTTTTAAAAGCCGAAATGCTTTGTGTCAGGGCCTTCATATAATAATTTTTTTTTTTATTATATATTTTTTTTGAGTTAGCTCACTATTGTTCATTCGGTAATTTTACAGATTCGACATATCATCATCATTTCTCTCTCTCTCTCGTTTATTTTATTTTTTATTTAGTATGTACGTGAGTGTGTGTACTCATTAATTCACCTAAAACCTATGAAAAATCCCATACCGTTCACCTAAACCGAATACTTCAGAATCCAGCTGGAGTCGTGAGGTTGTCAGGAGACCCGAGGAAGGATCAAAGAAAAGAAAGTGAAATCCAGCACCGACCAGACATCACCTACTACCCACCGGGTTACCAAACAGAGTCTTTCACCAACCCCAGAAACCTCTAAATTCCAACAAATTAGGGCCTTTATATACTATTGGATAACTAGGTCTGCTAGCTCTCTAGTTGTTAGTTATTTACAATGCCAAAGTTGGCCTGCACTCTACTGTAGTAGTAGTAGTAGTATTTATCATAAGTGATAGTAGAAGCCAAAATGACAGTAAATATTTGTGTTAAAAAAAAAAAAAGCTGAACCATCTGAAAATGTCTTATGTCAGGAACGCAGTAAACAATTGTATAGGTAGGCCTGCTAGCCCGCTAATCACGGACTAACTTTAGCATTGTCCAATAACTTAGGCTAACTTAGCAGTAGTAGTAGAGTACTAGTAGTAGTATTTATCATAAAAAGTGGTAGTAGAAGCCATAATCACAGTAAATATTTGTATAAAAAAAAATAAGCTGAAACACCTGAACTGCCATATGTCAGGAATGCAGTAAACAATTGCATTGCTAGACCTGCTAGCCCGCTAACCCACGGAACAGCTTCAGCGTTGTTCAATAACTTAGACTACCTTAGTAGTAGTAGTAGTCATACGAAATGCTACTAAAAGTCGTAATCACAATCAATAATTGAATGACAAATAGAAACACCTTGAAAATAACATATGTTAGGACCGTAGTAACTTTGTAGGCCTATAGCTAGGCCCGCTAGCTCTCTAGGCTGCGGACCAACTTCAGTGTCGTCCAATAACTTCGGCTATCTTAGCAGTAGTAGTTGTCATAAGAAATTGTAGTCGAAGTCATAATCACATTAAATGTATAAAAAAAAATTAAAACAACCTTATGTCAGAACTGTATCAAACTGTTATATAGCCAGTACCACTAGCCTGTTTGTTTGTTAGCCCATAGAATAGCTTTGGCATTATCCAGTAAGTAACTTTACTCAGTACTTAGAAAGGAGGAGGGCCGACTTGTGCACAAGCCTGGTAACTTTAACAGAGCCAATTAACAGGGAATGATTTACAGATAATATGGACTCACCAGAATCTCATTTATATTTAATCCTGATCCATAAATACAAAGCAGACACTGCAGGAATGGCGTGAATATTGCTTCCCCCCCACCCCCCAACCAACCAACCATAAGTGTAGTGGGGCCAGTTAATTTGAAGCCAATCAATAGTGGTCTGTGTTTCTTCCTGCGTGTCAAGCCCAGTCCGGCGCTGCCCTTGTCAAAGTGTCGAGTTTGGTGACTGCAAATCTATGGCGGGCCTCGCGCCTCCTCCAGCGCAGGAGGGCATCTGATTGAATGCGAACGAGATCGATTTCCACGCCAAATCCAGTTGCCCGGCGCGCGCACTTGATTCTAACTCGATTAAACAGTCAGACACTTGTTAGGCTTAACAAAGAGATTGCGCGGCTTTCTTTGCAAACACACCTGCAACCACGCTCACATTCTGCACTCCACCCTCCGTTTCTCTCCCAGCCAATGAGAAGGAAGCCCATATTGAGGAGGTGTGTCCGCCCCAGCCAAAAGTCGGCTCGCACGCCAGCGTCGGCTCCACACGGGAAGAGGCGGCCGGGGAGGAAGAGCGTGAGAAAGAAGCCAGGTGCTTTCGCTCAAATCCTGCGAGGGGGACGCGCGCCCGCTCCAAAGACAGTCAAGTGATACGTGTGTGTGTGTCTGCACAGAGTGGGGGGGATCCTCCGAGGGATGCGAGAGGGGAGCCGAGGAGCAGGAGCGCCGGGGGGAGCTCAGGCGCGCGAGCATCTCACTCCGACGGACGGCGCGCCGTCTCCTTGGCAACCGCGATGGGCTGCAATTTGTGCACCTTGCAGAAGCGGGAGGAGCACTACAAGCTGCTGTACGAGATTGCACAGGTGAGAAGGAGGATTAAGATGACCAGGAAAACTGAGAGAGCAACTTTTTGGGTTCGGGGGACCTGGAGATTTTTTTTTTTTTCCGGGTGTAACGTTTTGAAAAACGATTTGAATCAGAAAATCAGTTCTGATTTAAAAACATGAGTGCATCAAATCTAATTGTTCCACAAATATATTGAGACGTATGAAATCATTTTGTTGTTGTTGGAGAGATGCACAGCCCTAATTGATGTGTATAATCTTTTTTGAAGGAGTTGCCTGAAAAGTTCATTCATATTTCATAATACCCTCTCAAACCTGAAACGTACCCTTGAATCGTATTTCTCTCCATTTATTGATATTATATTTGAAATTTATATTAGGGGCCTGCGACGCTCCAATATGACGATCATAATATTATGACTATAAATGTTTAAGCTAATTTATTTTGGGGTGGAAAAAAATCATTTTGTTTAAAAAAACAAACAAACAAACATTATTTATGCAGGAATGTTGGATATTATGGTGTGTCACAATCATATCAATCATCATTTCATAATAAGAGACCCAAAGCTAAGCTAACTGTTTATGTACGTTTAAATGATACAAAATAGTTTACCGCCAATTATTTTGTGAACTTCTAAGCTCTGATATGCCAAACTTTCAAACTATTCCCACTACCACTTGAATGCAACTTCATTGCTTTTGTACTGACAATCTGCGAGAGTTTTGACCTTTGGGGCACGTTTTAATACGATCCTCCGAAACAGAGAAGAGCTTTTATTTTGCTGCCTTCAAACGCAAGCATGGGCAGAAAATTCCGTTTGACAAGATTTGGATGTGTTGATTAGAAGGGAAAGGCCTGTAAAGTGTGAACCTCAATGTCTTTTTTTCTCTCCAACAATCCCGGGCCATATGGTAAGTGCTGAGTGTGGCAAACGTGTGCTTTGTTGCCAAAGTACAGTATAGGCGGGCCCCGTTCGCTTCATTCATCATTTAGCGTCGTGCTCCGTGAGCGAGCAGCAGCAGATTTGCATACGAACGCACGAGGATTATTTTATGGGGAAGCGTGCTTGTGTCAAATGAAGCTCAAAATTATGATTAAGGAGGCAAGAATGAGTTGTTGGTGCAATTGCACATCAAGTGTTGATGAGCTGCTCGGGTGCCAGTTAGAGCAGTGGTTGGAAAACTTTTTCCAACAAAAGTGTTCCGGCTTTCTTATTTTACAACATATCATTATCAGTAAATGACTGTAAATGTGGCACTTCATTCCAAGGAATATCTCTCAGTATAAAGATGAAAGGAGACAAGAGTTGAGTTTGCGCGAGCAATAAGTATGTCACGGTCTGACTTTTTTGTCCTCAAAGTCGAAGCTGATGAGGGAGTGAGAGATTTTCTCGGCAATCCCCTCGTCGCGTCTCCCTTTCATCGTTCCACATTTCTCAAATCTTCTCCTCCTCCAAGCCCCACGCGCTCCCTGTTGTGAACGTTTTTTTGCTGCTGTTTGTTTCCACGGATACCACCTGCTTGGAATATGATGAAAGCTTCTGGATGAGGATGATTTGAGTGGGGGGGGGGGATATATTGTCAGGAGATTGTCAGTCCAAGTCGTTCACTTTCTTCTTTTATTTATTTACAAATTGGTGAACAAAATAGATTTTTTTTTTTTTTTTTGCTGGTCACATCACTTGTTGTTAGGCAGATTACAAACATTTATGAGCAGTTAATGCCCTGTTGCACCCCATAGAAGATCAGTAAGAGTAAATCGCTACTTGGATACAATTCGACTCAGTTCAGTTCAATTAAAAACAATTATCGGATTCAAATCGATTTGCATTATACCCCTACTGCTAACATACAGTATGGCGTAATGATTGAAAACAAACAAAATAAAACACAGTGCCATCTGCTGGCTGTTGTAATGAACTGCCTCACTTGCTGAAAATGCTAATTTATCAACAACAGATGAATATATGAATTTTCAATTTCTTCCATGAGTATTCAATCGTACTTTTTTTATACTGTCCTGCCCAGTGCTAACTTTTAGTGACCGAATGTTGAAAAAGATGATGGCGAATGGCAGCAAGACAATATTTATCTCGTGCGGCTCGACCGGGTCAGTGAGTGTGTATCGGTTGTATCCGCCGGGGGACAGATGCTCAGCCACATGTCCAGCCTGTTAGACAGCACCATGGGGGGGGGGGGGTGTGTGGTGTAGACGCAGACCCTTCACCAGTCGGGTCCAGTCCACACACAGCCGGCCGCTCCATATGGCCTCCTCAGACCTGAGCCATGCATGACATCATCCAGAACGGGTTGAAAAAGAATATTTGCAGCAAAGCTTGGAATAAGGCGACCTTTTCTTTTATTGTTGGAGCGGAACAAGTGGCGCGGGTCAGCGAGAAGCCTTTCTCACCTGTGAGATTGCACTTGACAAGTCCCTCCCATGCACACACTCTCGACTGTGAGATTGCATGTCAGAAAAGAAAAATCTATTGCGCTACTTTTTTTTTTTTTTTTTTCATCCACTTTCATTTCATACACTTGTTTGCTAAGGGTCAAAATGGCAGAAAGCAACCACACAACGACGACTGTGCTGGCTCTGATAAGCTCGGAATGAAAGCCCGTCTGGGATGGACACAATCCACGCACACACATTTCCCTCTTCCCGTCCAGACAAAGCCAAAAGATGCACACACACACACACACACACTTTTAAAGGGTAGACATAAGCATATTTACACACACACACATCACAAACATGCTGCCATGTTTATGGCACATTCTCTGCTTTATTTTTACGACTGTGTAAAAATGTCAGCTCTCGTTTTTATGCCCGATGAGAGGACTTATCAGTTGTTATCAGCTTTGGCCAATTAGCCTGGCCAAGATGATAGGATAGGAAGCGAGGGCGGGATAAAGAACGGAGGAGGAAAAGCGTCCATTCTTCCCAAAAAGCATTCTCTGGTTCCTTATCAGTCGCCAGGCACTGTTTCAACTTTGTTCCATCCCATTGCCTCTGCCCATCTTTCACTCCCTGGAGCACTTATTAATACACTTAGGCCAGGGGTCAGCGACCTTTACTGTCAAAAAAGACACAATATTCGGGGGCCACAAATATTTGAACTTTATGATGAAGGAAAAAGTGTTTTAGGTTAGTCTTATGTGCTGAGGTTCCAAGAGCTAATTAAGGCTGCAACATAACCCAAAAATATGCAGCATATTGATTTTCTGACAAATTTTATGGACATATAGTATTTTTTTTTTATCTTATGACAATTTTTTTCCTGCCTTTTTTTTTGCTATAAATTTCTGTCATTTTTGGCAATTTTATTTTCAGGATTTCTGCTTTAAAAAAAAAAAATTGACATGTTATAGTTACTTTTTAAATGTTTTCTTTTCTGTCTTTTTAAAATTCTATTCACTGACATTTTGGGCAATTTCATAGACATTTTATGATAATTTTCTACTTTTCCTCTTCCTTTTTGGATTTGTTTTTAGGTCATTTTAAAAACATTTTGATCAAACTTTGCTCTCTCTTTTTCTGACAACTTAAAAATGCTGACTCTGACATTAAAAAAATATATATTTCCAGATAATTATACATTTAAAAAAAATCTAAATCATTCATTCATTTTTTTAATCTGAAAATTATTAATATGTAATAATAATTAGGGATGTTTGATACCTTCTTTTTTTTTGACAGATACCGATATACTCAAATCTTCAGTACTCGACAATACCGATACCAAGTGCCGATACCATTGGTACTTATGACATGTAAAATTTCCCCAAAAAACAATGACAGATTTTTTTTTAAGACCTATATATATCCCAATTATAGCAAATTTCCTTAAAATTGCTTGAAATTAATGTCAATTATATTTTTTCAATTTGCTCAAAAGTCATTTTGCATAGACCACACAATAAAATGAATTTCAAAAAATAGATAAATAAAATACCAGTATCGATATCCATCGTGAGTACCGATATGATCTCCACCCTTTCAAAGGAGGATTAAAAAAAATGTTATGAGCCTTAAAGACAGCAAAGGCAAAAGAGAGAAACTAATTTAATTAGATTTTGTTGTAAAAAAAAAAAAAAAAAACTGCACCCAGTCCGTCTCAGTCCATTTGGGAAATCCGCAGTGAGGATGCAAGTGGTCTGAGGGGCGGATGAGATTACAGCAGCGCGCTGGTGTTGAATTCCCACTTAACTAAGCCGAGTTTGGAAGTCAATTAGGCCCACTCGGAGGTTGCCGTCGAGTCCAGTTACGGATAGAATAGCACTAAACCATCTGCATAGTCAGGCGGGTATGATTACATGTGGCATGTGGTGTAACCATAACACACTTTTGGCCTCAGGATGGAGAGTTACGCCGTCCAAATGGTGCGAAGGTGTGAAAATGTTTCTCTTGATGTCTCGGCAAACGTATTTTGTCTTCCCTGTGGATCCGTTTCACGGGATTTGTGCTCCTCGTTTGCGTCAACGTGATATTTCAATGTTATTATCCTCTTCAAATGGAGTCACCTTGCAAGTCCAAACCAAACAGTAGTTACCCGGATTGCCCTTTTTGACACCATGAGACAAGTTATGATCACGTAACATAAGCCAACTAAAAGGAATGTCCAGTTATGAATGGTGGCAAAATTGGTAACCTTCCATTTTGGTGCCAACCCCGTTTGTATATTAACTCATTCACTCCAAGCCATTTTCACTGAAGCAACCCCCTTCGCTCCCGGCTGTTTTACTAGCAAAGCCCACAGAAAATTGTGTTCTGTTGCTATAAAAACATGGAACCTACCAAAAGAAAGATTAGCGAAAAAAAGTACATTTCTGTTTCTATTTTGCAGCAATTAGCATTAGAATATAGTTAAGTTTCATCATTATTCACAAATCTGTTTAAAACACTGGGGAAAATAGATTTTTGCAACATGGCCTTGGTTGATCTCTTATACTCTGCTGCCACCTGCTGGCTATTTTTTGTAATAACTACCATTGCTTTCTCTTCAGCTCAGAGGCTGCATCAAAGCCTTTTGTATTCTTTAGCATGAAAAAAAAAAAAAGTTTTTAGGACCATGGTGATATTTAAAATAGAACGTATTTATATATTTTTGGGAGCAAGAATCAGAACGACAAAACTGTGATTTTTAAAGATTTTATTTCTTGTTTGCGAAGCATTTCCTTTCTCATAAAGGGCTGCGGTTTTTTAGATTTTCATTTCCACCAAAGGGCAAACTTCATGTTATGAATAATGCTAATGAGCTACATGTTCCAGTTAGCATAAACATGCATCACTTTGAAATTCATTGAAAAAGTTTGATCACAGCGGTGGAAAAATATGAAGTTCACACTCCGGGCTTTCTTGGAGAAAAAAAAAAAAAAAGAACGTTTAATTTTATGCAAAGAGCAACCGCGTGAATCTTTAATTTTCTTTTTTTGGGGCTCTCCAGGAAAATGATTCATTTTCCAAATGTTTTATGCAAACGCTTTTTGCCTTCAGCTAAAATCTGAAATAAATTTATTGTAAATGGCAGAAAACTTAAAAGGATGCTTCATTACCACCAAAATGCAACCTTTTTTTTTATTTATAATTTCTGATGATATGGAACACAATTTGGAGTTGATCATCATTTTCTAGTAGCGTAACACATCACCTCCTTGTGAACTCGGCCATCTGGACCAACGATACGGATCCGACCCCTGACCCCCAGCAGCCCAATTCCACCTCGGTGCAAGGATGAGGGAGGGAGGGGCCTCTCTATTGTCCTGTGTCATTTTAATGCCAACCAGAAATAAAAGGCGATGAGTGCAGAAATCCACCAATCCAGTAAATTCCTCGCAATCCGAGACCCCATGTGACAAAAGAGGGCTAATTACGGCGGTGGCGACACGGCGCACGTCTCGCTGCTCGCTAATTGTTATTGTCTTGGCAGGATATTGAGGCTAATGAAAGTCTGGTGGATGCATTCTGTCAAGCCTTGCCCAACCGCATGGCTGAGCCGATTAGTTCAAGCGTACCAGGATATTAGTCATTTTATTTGCCGTTTTTTTATTTGTCACTGTGTGCCCTTTGGATTTGATTGCAGCAGAATCAGCGCTAATATAAATACTTGAGCGGACCAAGTTGAGGGCGTCTAATGGATAAAGAGAAGAGATGCAAAAAATGAAGCTGTATTGATGAGAAGACGCTTGTTTTGCATATGGAGGAGAGCAGGAAATGAAATGTGTGTATTTGCGGTATATTGCATTCCCCGTGAGAAAATGTCCAATTTAAAAAGGAATAAAAGCACCTATCGCCGAGAAACAAGTTATTGACTAGCATGTTGACATTCTTACTTTTATGGCTTCATCTACTTTAGATTAGAGTCGTTTATGTTATGATTTATCACCATATCAGCACGTTTTATGTCAATTTTTATCACTGAGATTTTAAATGCCACATAAAGTTACCAAAACTAGTTTGCCTAAGAAAGTGCACTCGATGAACCCAGCACGTCTGCCTCACAGTCCTTTATATGTGTATATATACCGAATAAATATGTATATATACATAATATAAGGGTTGCCAGGCGATACAATTTTTTTTTAATCGTAATTAATCGCATGGCTTCAATAATTAACTCGCGATTAATCACAGTTTTTATGTAAGTTTAAGTTTTTAAACTCTTGTTAACATAAATATGGGGGAAATATCCATCCATCCATCCATCCATCCATCCAAAATTCATAAAATTTAGTTAAAATTTAAAAGATGTACTGTAAAAAAAACAAAAACGTGTGATATTGATTTGTGTTGAGGTAATTTTTCTGCCACTAGATGGCATAATTGTATTTGTTAGATGTTGGTGACAGCTCAGTGGCATGAGAGAGAGAGAGAGAGAGAGAGAGAGAGAGAGAGAGAGAGAGAGAGAGAGAGAGAGAGAGAGAGAGAGAGAGAGAGAGAGAGAGAGAGAGAGAGAGAGAGAGAGAGAGAGAGAGAGAGAGAGAGAGAGAGAGAGAGAGAGAGAGAGAGAGAGAGAGAGAGAGAGAGAGAGAGAGAGAGAGAGAGAGAGAGAGAGAGAGAGAGAGAGAGAGAGAGAGAGAGAGAGAGAGAGAGAGAGAGAGAGAGAGAGAAAAAACAAAACAAAACAGAAAATGGCTGGTTGCAGGCCAAATCATCCCTAAACATCAAAATGTATCTTTTCCGAAGGAGGCTGGCAGAGATTTCCTAATGTGAGGGGCCAGCACGAGTAGTTGAAGGACGCGACAGCCACCCAGGAAATATGCCGCTTTTGAAGAAACAAACCAAAAGAATATTTATTTTGAATCCATCTTCAGAGAGGGGGAAGGTTTAGTTTACGGCGCTGTGCTTAATCCGTGTTTCATGTCGGCGCCCGGTCTTGATGCAGAACTAATTGGCTGTTTTTGTGCACGAACCCGCGTCTGCAAAACGGTGAAGGACACTCATTGCCACTCGAGCCGACTTTTTGCATACGTGATGGCCGAACTCTCCAGTCGAGCGTTGCGTCTCCTTGAAAGCGTCGTTGAGGTCCGTGAGCGGCCATCTTTACCGCCTGCTTGCCATTTGATTTGCATTTCCGGCTAATTGTCTCTCATTAAATGCCTTGTCACTTTGATTAATTGGGGCGGTGTCGAAATGAAAAACAACGTTGCTGATTGTTGGAACAAGAGAAAGGATTTGTGGATTTATTAGCTACAGCTAAGCATGTTTTGCGCGACTGGGTTGACGGTCCAAATTCAATATTAGTCTTTTTCTTTCCTTTTTTAAACTAATGCACATTCACTCAACTCAACTCTATATTTATTGAGCAATTAAAAACACCCGCTGTTTTTTCATTCATTCACTGCTATTGACGTCTATAAATGTCAAAAATTAATTGTAACTATTTCTATTAGTTTAATTTTTTTTCCCACTTTTGTTAACAAAAGTATGCAAACAGAGTTTTTTTTTTGTATTAGAACAGATATAAAATTTGTGATTAATCGTGAGTTAACTAGTGAAGTCATGCGATTAATTACGTTTAAAAATTGTAATCGCCCGCTCCTAATTTTTAATATTTTTTTCTTTAAAAAATATATAATAAATATATGTATTTTTATTTTATTCAAATAAAAGATTATTAAAAAATAGCGGCATCAGGCGAGTTAACTCACGATTAATCACAAATTTTATATCTGTTCTAAATGTACAATAATTGTTTTTCTAGGTTGTCATACTCTTGTTAACAAAAGTGGAAAAACATGTTAAACTAATAGAAATGAATTTTTGACGTCTATAGCCGTCGATGGCAGCGAATGAGTTCAGATGGAACCCGGGGGGCAGCAGATGCAATGAAAATGGCAGAAGCCCCAGAATTGAACCCTGCGGAACACCATACGTTCCGTTACACATGTGAATTTATATTGCACATATTCGTCCAACCACTTTCTTTTTTCTTTTTTAGTAAAAATTAAAATAGAAAGAAAAATCACACGATGTACCATCATAACAGCGACATCATAAAAAGTCGACTACTGAGTGCACCAAATTCCCTGCAGCGCAGATAGGCCTAGAATTGCCCCTGGCATCAAAGGCAAGTCGTGTTCAAAAGAGGCATGGTACTTTTTGAGGGCTTTAAATGCATAAACTAGCAAACCCCTCTACTCCGAGTACTTCCCGAGGTGCTTTTCCTCCACAAAAATATCTTCCGGCATCACTGGCGTGAAGGTGCCGCAAGACAAGGGTCAATGCGATTCACTGGAGCCTGTCACTCAAAGTCCCCCTTCCACTTTTCTTATTGAAATGAGACATTTATGACGGCCGCGCTGGCCTCAAACGAGACTGCTGCAGATTGTGAGCGCACGCCGCCACCTGCGCTTCCTCCCCTTGTCACATGTCAATGTTTGTTTTTTGTTTTTTTTGTGGTCGGTGGGCTGAGAATTTGTTTTTAAACTATGTAAAGCACTTTGAGCTGCATTTTTTGTATGAAAAGTGCTATACAAATAATGATTGATTGATTGATTGATTGATTGATTGATTGAGATGATGCCAGTATTGTCTGCCCCCTTGTGGCTGTTTTGTGACGATCAGGTCCTAGAAATGAGAAGAATAGAAAATTGCCATTAATTTCCTGCAATTTAAAGGAAAACATGCTATCTGTA
This sequence comes from Vanacampus margaritifer, assembly GCF_051991255.1. Taxonomy (NCBI): domain Eukaryota; kingdom Metazoa; phylum Chordata; class Actinopteri; order Syngnathiformes; family Syngnathidae; genus Vanacampus; species Vanacampus margaritifer. Next base: position 18,671,152 of record NC_135446.1, read on the forward strand.
TTGGTATGTAATTAAAATGATCTGTCATTTTTATGTCAGATTTTTATTTGGGTCCATTTATGCTGCTATTTTTGTCTTTTTTTTGTATAATATCGGAGTAAATAATAACAGCTCTTTATTTGATTAAACACAATCTATTAGATTTTTTCACAAAATATAGCATGTTTGGTAAATTATTAAGAAACGTGTACCATGAAAAGTAAAAAAAAAAAGTGGACATTTTTCTTCTTTTAATTCTTAGCAAGTCCTATCACTAGTGAGCTATTTTTAGAACAGACCACAATTAGTAAGGCCAACACATGCTTCTCAGCCCCCCTATCGAACATCCATGGTAAAATGAACCATGCTTGTTGTCTTGCAGGTGAACAGGCGTAACTTCTCCAAGGTGGAGCAGGATGAAACGGCGGCGGAGGCCATCCGACGAGACCCCATTGTGGTCCAGGTCATCCGACCCGTCACTGCTCCGCCGGAGGAGGCTTGCGTGGCCGACGTGTGCACGCAAACGGACATCACCTTCGAGCACATCATGGCGCTGGCCAAGCTCCGACCGGTGACGCCGCCCGTGCCTGACGTCTGTCCCTTCCTTTTGTCTGACAGGTGTGCGCTCCGTTTTTTTTTTCCTGTTGTTTCAATGACAGGTTGCTGATGAAGCAGTGGCTTTAGTTGAGTTAGTTTGACATGACGGCTTGTTTCTTTCCAGCTGCCACTCTATCCACACTTTGGAGCATGAGTTCTACGAATGTCCCGAGTACCTTTCCAATATGGCTGCCGAGGTGGAGCGGACTGAAGAGTATGTTTATGAGGTACAATTGCACTTTTTGTGGTAATTGTTGTCAATAAGTGCTTCTACCTGGTCTATTCGGGGATTAATAAAGTAGCTATCTAGCTAGCTATCTAGCTAGCTATCTATCTTGTCCCACCCCCTTTCTTTGTCTCAGCCAATCAGCTCTCTCCTTAAAGAGGAAGTGAATTCTGATTAATGTTGCCTTTGTGGAATATAAGCAGCAAAATCCAACCATTTTATCCATCTCATGCGGCGGCCATTTTGCTACCTTTTTTTTGGACTGAAATATTGCAGTTGCTTAGGGTTTAGGTAACGGCCAATCATGGCTCAGTTTGTCACATGACCAAACTGTGATGTCATTTTCAGTCAAAAGCGAGAGGCAAAATGGCCACCCCCGGTTGCGGTTTAGTTCATAATTCACAAACGCATTAATAATCAGAATACCGTGTTTACACTAGTGGGGGCGCAGAGAATATATTATTGTAAAGAAAATTATCATTTTAACGTAATATGTACAGCTGCGCCTCATCCCGTGACGAGTGAGTGTGTATTTTGTTGCCCGGTTTTGTGGAGTGCTTCCTTGGATTTCAACTTCATCAACTTGCTTGTTTAACTAAAATGAAGAATGAAGTTTGGCAACCATTAGGGTCCTTTTCGGACCAGGCCAATGCTACACCAAATTGCCAATTGCTTGGCTGGCTGGTCCACACAATGTAAACTACTACTTTAATGAGCAGACGAAACCACGTGTAGCACTGTGTGTGTATGCGGCAACAAATGGATTACAGCCGTCCAAAAGAGGACCTGCGGGTGATTGTCTGTGACAGTGACGAGCCGCCGTCAACTCTGGCTGGTTTAATGGGCACTTCCTGGTTGAGCGAGCGGCATTGTGAGTCATTAGGGCTCCCTCGCTGCCAGCTGAGGCCTAACTTGCTGCGTGATATGGATGAGAAGCTTCGTACAATCGCAACAAGGTCAGCTTGGCAGCCAGGTAGCATATCCGTCCATCCGTGTGTATCTAAGTGAAACATGGAGAGCTTTGTGATTGGGTGAATGAGACAGGAGAGTCCCTGGAGTGGCGGCTGATTGACAAATCACTGGTAATGCACGGATGTCAGCAACATGGTGCCAACATACTCACAAATTGACACTATTGTTTGAAAAGGGGGAGAAAAGTATGTAAACACAATAAAAGTAGAACATGATGCTTTTTAAGAATGCCTTGTGAATAGGATGGTACCCCTAAAAAAAAAAAGTCGAATAATTAGCCTGTCTGTCTACACTGAAGGTCAGTGTAGACAGTACTAATACGCACGGGCATTATGGAGGAACAAACCTGCCAAAATTTAAAATAAATAAATGTAAATGACTAAATAAATGAATACATTAATAAAAGTGAAAATAAAAACAGATATAAAAATATAATTCAAAAATGTAATAAAAAAATAAGTATAAATGGAAATTAAAAAACACATACACACACATATATATATATATATATATATATATATATATATCCCTAAATAAATAAATAAATCAAAGTAAAAATAAATGTTGAAATAAATATACAAATAAATATATAAATAGAATTAAATATCAATCAATGAATAAAAATGCTCTGCTCTCACATTTATTTATTTCATGCTGCAGATGCTCTGTCAGGCCGAAATGTTATTCAAATTAGAGGGCGGTCCCAAACGTGTCTTGGGTGTCCATTGCTGGAGCTCTCCATGCAAGCCGGCGACTTCCTTGTTCGCCAACCCACTCACTCTAGGCAGTCTAGGAGCCCAAACCACGACACGCTTAGGAACGCCCCCCCCCCCCCCATTTGATTAACATATCGACTTGACAGAGCGTCTGCAGCATGAAATAAGTAAATGTGAGAGCAGTGTTTTTATTGATTGATTGATATTTAATTATATTTATAAATTTATTTTAGTTTTTATTTCAATATTTATTTTTATATTTATTTTATTTTTTGAATCTAGTTTTTTATTTTATTTTATTTTTATTTTATTTTTACTTTTATTTATTTAGGGATATATATATATATATATATATATATATATATATATATTTCTTTACATTTATATTTATTTTTTGTATTTAATTTTTGAATTATAGTTTTTATATCCGTTTTTATTTTCACTTTTAGTCATTTATTTATTTATTTAGTCATTTATTTATTTTTTAATTTGGGCAGTTTTGGTCTTCCATAGGGCATATATTCTTTAGCCTCTGCATAGAGTGGCTAATATTATTTGCTGTACTGAGAAGCTGAGACGAGCTGAGTCTCCAGTACAGTACGTTCAATTCAAGCAAAAAAAAAAAAAAAAAAACTCTAACAATATTTCATAAAGGCGTACAAATCAGTAGATACATTATTTGCACAGAAATTAGAAATCCTTGTTTCATGTACCAAAACTGAATAACACCATCTTGTTCCACATTCAAGACTTAATACAAATGCAGCAGGCTCATGTCAATAATAAACATTAGATGCGGCAATCATTTATTTTCAATTAGACATAATAGAAGTGTTAAGTGGCAATTAGGGGAAAATGTGGCGAACAGATGTTGCACACAACGCCGCGCTCGCCGTGTAACATTTAGACGTCGGCAGCGGCTGGTAAATGGCATATTGGTCGTTTGACATGGGCGCGTACACGAAGACACCGTTAACGCACAATGGAATTGCCGGTAGAGGAAATGAGTTTCGATGTCACGGCTGTCTCGGTCCAAATTAGACCTAATCATGTCTTTTTGAGACAAAACGCCCGATCATCCTCTCACTTTCAACTGATTTCAACTTAGTCAAAATGTCTTCTATGTTTCTCGCTCAACATTACTGCTTATTTTTTGACGTTTTGAATCAAACAATAGCCCACAACCTGAAAACTTCAAAGTTCCAGGTCCCAATTGACTAACACCAGCTCAGTGGCCTAGTGGTACAGTGTCCGCCCTGAGACTGGGAGGTCGTGGGTTCAATTCTCGGCCGGGTCATACCAAAGACTATAAAAATGGAACCCATTGCCGCTCTGCTTGCCACTCAGCAATAAGGGTTGGAATTGGGAGGTTAGATCGCCATATGATTCCCGAGCGCGGCTGCTGCTGCTGCTCACCGCTCCCTCAGGGGATGGGTCAGACGCGGAGAACGAATTAGTAATAAATAATAATTAAAAATAATAATAAATAAATAAATAATTTCACCCCAATTAGGTGGGTGTGACAATCAGTGAATCTTATCTTATCTTATCTTAATTTGAAATGTTGAAAATCCTCTGAAACGCACCAAAACGTCAACACGTGACTATGGCCAATCATTTCCAAATATCATTTCATAACCAGAATAAGTGTAGGAGTTTATTGAATGAATGGTTCATCAGAATGCAATGGGAACAGCAAAACAGCGATGTAACATCTTTAAAAAAAAAATTTAAAAAATGACACCAATTGACCATCCATTAGGATTATTAGACAGCATATGGAATCAATTTGGACCTGATTTCCAGTAGCTGATATCATTTCAGGTGTAGCAATCCAAAGAAAATTCAAATTATCCGTCTAACCAGTTAATTATGTCAAACTGAAACTTTTGGGTTCCTCCAACAGGAAGTGGAGCTCTGCAAGCAAAACACTCAAGAGAAGCTGGGTCTGACCTTGTGCTACCGGACCGATGAGGAGGAGGACATGGCCATTTACGTCAGCCAGGTCAGCAGGCTTCTTTACATTGCGCGGGTCCGACACTACACTGTTACAGTAAATCTTCATCGGGCATGGTCACATAAGAAGTGAAAAATATATATATATATATATGTCTTTAAAAAGACAGCATTGTGTTTTTCCGAAACAGCAAGATGCACGTTATTCAAGTCCAAAATGCTGGCTGTCATCCATTGTTGTCCTTTGTTTGCTGCCACGAGATGTTCTTTGTTCAAATTATTGGCTGCTTTCGCTGTGTTATCACTGCTTGGCTGAAATCAAACGTTTTTGTTTTTTTTTGCTCAGGTGGAGCCAAACAGTTTAGCAGCAAGAGACGGCCGCATTAAGAATGGAGATCGTATCCTACAAGTAAGTTCTTCCACAAGTGACGTTTTATTTTTTCAATAAAGGACTTTTTGGAGCTTGGAATCCTCTGGCCCAGGGTTCGCCACATGTAGGGGATGAAGGTCTTTCGTCAGAGTTCCGAAAGGCACTATAGCAGCTCTTTGTTTCTACCTTGTTTAGATTGTCGTTAACTCATTCACTGCCATTGACGGCTATAGACGTCAAAAATTCATTTGAACTATTTTATTAGTTTGACATTTTTTCCCACTTTTGTTAACAAAAGTATGCAAACCGTGTTTGGTTTGTTTGTATTAGAACAGATATAAAATTTGGGATTAATCGTGAGTTAACTAGTGAAGTCATGCGGTTATTTACGTTTAAAAATTGTAATCGCCCGACGCTCCTAATTTTTTCTTTAAAAAAAAAAAAAAATTATTTTTTTTATTATTTTTAAAAATTTAGATTGGGAGTTAACTAGTGAAGTCATGCGATTAATTATGTTTAAAAATTGTAATCTCTCGACGCCCCTAATTTTTTATATTTTTTTTTCTTAAAAAAAAAAACATTAAAATTTTTAATTAAAAAAAAAAAATTAAAGAAAAGATTATTAAAAATTAGGGGCGATTAAAATGTTTAATCGTAATTAATCGCATGACTTCACTAGTTAACTCACGATTAATCACAAATTTTATATCTGTTCTAAATGTACAAAAAAAAAATCTAGGTTTTCATACTCTTGTTAACAAAAATGGAAAAACTAATAAAAATAGTTAAAATGAATTTTTGACGTCTATAGCCGTCAATGGCAGCGAATGTGTTAAGTGAGAACGGCAACAAGGTGCACCGTTATGTGCACATAAAGCTTACATCTATTTTATGCACCAGATGTTCTCCAACAAATGAAATGAGACGTTTCAAAATCTTGTAGAAAGTCATCCCAGAAGGGAACCAACTGAATTTACCAACCCCCCTACTGGTATTAAGACCAGCTGACCTAACGCTACTTACCGTCCCTGCGGTGTACAAACAAAGACCAGCATAAAAAAACAGCTTTTAATTCCCTTGCTGGAGTGTTTCTGTTTGCTGTGAAAGATCGCGGGCTGCGCCGTCCCCTGTCCTCGCGGCCCCATTATCTCCTTATGGCAGCCCCATTACTCTAGAGGAGAAAAGATGAACACCGCCTGTCACAGAAGAGTTAATTGTGTGGCGAGTGAAGACGGAAGAGGTTGGACGGTGCGCTTGCTCAACCTGCGCCGGGGACATGCTTAGCGATATGGACGGCGATAGAGATGCGAGGCTTGTCAGTCTCGCCTTTGGTCTCTTGAGGTCTCCCTGATTTGTTGGAATTTAGATGTCTCTGGGGGTTGGTGAAGGAGTCTGGTTGGTGGCCTGGTGGGTGGTGTCTGGTCGGTGCGGGATTTCACTTTCCTTTGTTTTCTTTGGTCCTTCCTCGGGTCTCCTGACGGCCTCACGACTCTGGCTGTGTTCGGTTTAGGTGAACGGTATGGTATTTTTTAATAGGTTTTAGGTGAACTAATGAATACACACACACTCGCACGCACGCACATACACATACAAAAAAAATAAAAATTAAATTAAATTAAAAAAGAGCAATGATGATGACATGTCAAATCGGTAAAATTACCGAATGAACAATACTGAGCTCTCCAGAAAAAAAAAAAAAAAAGATGTGAGGGTTGTAAAGCGTCCAGGCTTGGCGGACAACCATGCAAAACCCTTTTACAAATATTTTTGGGTGCAGATAAATGGACAGACGGTGCAAGATAGAGAGAAGGCGGTTTGTTTGCTGTCAGGAGAAAACGCAAAGAGCATCGTCCTGCTGGTGACGAGGCCTCAGGTAAACCGCCACACGGGGGGCGCCACTTGACAACTTGTCACGGTTTCTTGTTTTTGAGGCGACGTTTGGTTTTCAGATGGAGGATGACGTGTGGCTTGACGATGAGCAGCAGGAGTTGGTGAAGGAACTGAAGATGGAGATCCTGGAGGTGGGGAAGAAGGATTCAGGATCCAGGTGCAATATTTTCACTGCTTTTAAATTCTTCCTCCACAGGTTCAAGAGGAAAAGACAAACGATACAGCGACCTGTTCCTCCAACAGCCAAGACAAAGACAGCGGGTTCGGATGCGGTACCGACAGTCCTGAGCACCAACCGCTACTGGCCAGACTCTACAGAAGGAGTCCGGCTCAGTGTCTGAGGGAACAATGGCGATCCCGGAATCCGCACGGCGTGCTATCACACGATTCCCACAAGCAAAGGACGGTAACTCAAGAACAAGGGTGCGAAGGGGTAGTGAGCAATCGCAATCTCGGAAATGGGATCTTAGGTTTGGAGAATCACTTTCAGCAACTTCTGGAGGTCAAGTGTCAAATCAGGAAGGGGGTGGAGTGTGGGGTGTACTCCATCCGGCACAGCATCGAGTGCAGCCTGACGGAGCAGGGAGGAGCGGGTGGAGATAGCGCCGAGGAGGCCGACGACGCCGACGGCGTGGAACAAGAGCTGAGGATGTTAAACCAAGAACTGCGCAGCATCGAGCTCGAGTGTCAGAACATCATGCAGGCGCATCAGATCCGCCAGGCCCAGCAGACGGACGCCTCCACGCCGCCGCCTTCGTCGCCGGCTCGGAGGCTCAAGAGCCGCGGCTGGCTGGCCGACATTCACGAACACCCTCAAAGCGAGAAGAGCCGAGAAAAAGACAGCTCCAGTGCCTACAACACAGCGGAGAGCGCGCGGTCCACTCCGCCGGGGAGGGAGCGATCGCCCGAGCAATCCCTGCAGAGACGCATCAGCATCGCCAACCAGAAGAACCTCCAAATGGCCTCGTCAAGTCCATCCAGCCCTTTTCCAAAGTCTCAGGGGGCACCAGAAGAAGGTGTACGAGCAGATCCTTGCGCCGTTTTCTCCAGCAGCCCGGACCAGAGTAACCCCTCGCGATCGGAGTCGGACCCGGCGCTGCCCGCGGACGACGAGCGCAACGAGAAGAAGCGGAAAACCAAAGATCCAAAGAGAAAACCGCCATTTGCCTCATATCAAACCAGCCCTTACCACGGCTCACTCGGATCCCGGCAGCTTCAGGTTGGTTTGATGACAGCGAGGCAATTGAGTGAACACTTTTGAATGACTTTGCCCAAATGAGATTTTGTCACTACATTAGGGTCCTGCAATCGCATGAGGCTCTTTTGTCCCTCTCCTGTGGCTCCCTGTGGATCTCCAAACAAAACAATAGTAGAAATTATATATATATATATTTTTACATATTTACTTGTATTTTTTAGATAAAATATTCTTCAAATGAATTAAGAAAAATATATATTTTTTAAATGTTTGCCCAAATTTTAAGTTGTCAGAAAAAGGTGAGTTTTTTTTTTTTTTTTTTTTTTACTTTTTTGGGATAAATTATTATTCAAATTAATTAAAATTTTAGATTTCAAAAATGAATAATTAAATATTCCAAAAAATGTTAGTCCAAATTTTTAAGTTGGCAGAAAAAGATGAAAAAAAGTTTTTTATTTTTTACATAATTACTTGTATTTTTTAGATAAATTATTCTTCAAATGAATTATTTAGATTTAAAAAATAATTAAATATTCCAAAAAATTTTAGTCCAAAGTTTTATGTTGTCTGAAAAAGATGAAAGTTTTTTTTTTTTTTTTACATATCTACTTGTATTTTTTAGATAAATTCTTCTTCAAATGAATTAATTTAGATTTCAAAAACGAATAATTAAATATTCCAAAAAATGTTAGTCCAAATTTTTAAGTTGGCAGAAAAAGATGAAAAAGTTTTTTATTTTTTACATAATTACTTTTATTTTTTTAGATAAATTATTATTCAAATGAATTAATAATTTAGATTTCAAAAATGAATAATTAAATATTCCCAAAAATGTTAGTCCAAATTTTTAAGTAGGCAGAAAAAGATGAACAAGTTTTGTTTTTTTACATAATTACTTGCATTTTTTAGATAAATTATTCTTCAAATGAATTAATAATTTAGATTTCAAAAATTAATAATTAAATATTCCCATAAATGTTAGTCCAAATTTTTAAGTTGGCAGAAAAAGATGAAAAAGTTTTTTTTTTAATTACCTAAAAATATCCCCAAAGTGATCATAATATGTCCAAAAAGGAAGAGGAACAATAACTGTCCATGAAATTGCAAAAAAAAATGTCAGAGAATTGACTAAAAAAGATGAAAAGAAAATGTTCAAAAAGAAAAGAAAAGCAGAAAATTACCATAAAATATAAAACAGTCAAACATTTTTTTTAAAGAAGAAAAAAGGCAGAAAGGAAAATGTACAAAAAGTAACTATAATATGTATATTTAAATAAAGAGCTATATTGCACTTTTGTCAGATTTTTTTTATTTTTTTAAGTACCACTGATTGTCACACCCAACTAAGTGATTCCATTCATCTTATTACAAGATTATGCAAAATCTTAAAATAAGAAAATTCAACGTGTGAAACCCCAGTACAGGGCCTTTGATGTTGTTGGTTAGCCATCTTAAAATGTGTCAAATGCTTGTTTTAAGCCTCACCGTATTTAAAACGGGCTGTTAACACTCAATGCCAAGACTGCTTGATCCAATAAGATAATTGAGGAATAAGTATCTTAAAATGAGCAAAATGATTTGATTTGATTTGATTTTCAGTAAAAAAAAAAAAAATTAAAAAAAATTGTCAAAGCAAAATAAGTCAATTTAGGTTCAATTTAAGAAATTATAATTTCTGCACTGACAGCCGTTTGTATTGCAGAGCTACATGCAGCTGCTCCAACAACATTCTTCCTTGGAGTATTCCCAAAGCCAGCTGAGTCTCCTGAGCGTCTGCCGGGATCCGCTGAGCCGCAGCGGTCGCTCCGGGGAACCGCGTCTGGAGTGGAAGGTCAAAGTGCGAGCAGACGGCTCCCGCTACGTGGCCCGCAGGCCGGCCCGCGACCGCATCCTGAGGGAGCGAGCGCTCCGGATCCGAGAGGAGCGCAGCGGAGGCATGACCACGGACGACGACGCCATGAGCGAGATGAAGATGGGTCGCTACTGGAGCAAGGAGGAGCGGAAGCAGCATCTGGCGCGGGCCCGGGAGCAGAGGAAGAGGAGGGAGTTCATGCAGAAGAGTCGCTTTGAGTGTCTGAAGGAGGGGCTGGCCGGCGGGGTCGAAGGTCACAAGGAGGTCAGCATCCTGGAGCTCAGTCACAAGAAGATGATGAAGAAGCGCAACAAAAAGATTCTTGACAACTGGATGACCATTCAGGAGCTGATGAGCCACGGGGCTCGAGTACCCGAGGACTCCAAAGTCCAGAACGCCTTTTTGTCTGTTACAACTGTGTAGGAGTCGTTTACAGTGCACTTTTTTTTTTTTTTTACATCAAGTAATCTGTCGTTTGTTGCTGAGGACGTCGCATTCCTTCACTCGAACACTTTTTTGCAACCTCGGCCATTTTTTTGTTATCTGCTTTTGGTAATGTTAGAGAGGTTGGGTGCGACGCCAATTATGTTATTGTGATGGCCTCCTTCAAGGCAACATTTTTTTTTTTATATACTGGGGGAAATTTTTCACGATTTGTAATCTCGCCACGGAGCTTTTTGTATGAACTTTTTTTACACTGAATGCGTAATTGGTGTGTTGTAAATGTCTCGTCAAAACTGAGAAGTCAGATATGATTGTACACCAGGGCAGATTGTACAAAAATACATTTATTGACAGGTGACTTCGATTCGAGTTGAGCGCAAAATTGCAAAAAGATAACCTTCATTATGTCATCTCAAACTCCTGGAAAGCTTCCATTTCAGGTTTGACCTCCAGAATTGATCTCTAGCTACGTTTTGAGCAGACACTTCCAAATTCATTCATGTGTGATTAATTTATTGGTTACTATTATTTATATTCATTGTAAATTCTTCTTCTTAAAATGCTACCTTTACGAAACATTTAAAGATGTCAATAAATGTCTCATTTGTAGCTTTACCACAAAAAAATATGGCTTTGACTCATTGATTGTTTAGGAGTAAAAAAAAAAAAAAAAAAAGTTTTATATTGATTTTTCATGTTTTAACCACTTTTATATTGAGACACAAATTTTTATTATTATTTTTTTTTCCCAGAAAAAAAAAAAGAAAAATAATGAGACACAAATTTTTATTATTATTATTTTTCCCAGGAAAAAAGAAAAGAAAAATAATGAGACAAATTTGTTATCATCTGGACATTTTTCTTAAATAATTTTCCCTACCCAAAAATCAGATCTATTGTTAAAGACACATTCAAGTCTCTTCCATGTCACGCGTTATTATTTGCGGCACTAATGGCAGGCTTGCAGTATAGAAGCTCTCATCTCAGAATTCTCCCATTTTGCGCATTTCATCCAAGACCGCGAGCTGATCAATGCTGTGCAATCAGCTGCACTGTAAACCATAACCAAGCCGATTTGTGGGTGATTAGAGTGCACGACGATGATTGCTAATTGAACACACGGGAGCAGAAAACGGGACTTTCCTTAATGGCGGCACCTGGGTTATTACTCCCCCCCCCCACACCCCTCACAGTCCTGACGTCTTCTGATCTCCATATTATTATTATTGCTCGCTGGAAATCCGAAAAGTATTTTTTATGGGCTTGACAAGGCGTAATCATGTCACGGCAGTTTGCAAGATTCATGCATTTGCAGAGGGGGGGGGGGGGGGGGACTGACTCGCTGCTTGTATATAAAGTGTGGGGGGGGGGGGGGGTTCCGTTTAGAGCTCGAAGGCATACTCGCTAAACTATACTTCCATTTCAAAGCGTTTTGCGAGACGCCGGGGAAGTCTCCTCACCCCCCCCCCCCCCCACCCCCACACCCCACCCCGTCAATCTGCCGCATCCGTCCACAGACCGCTGAGCTGAAGAATTAATGAGACACATCAGAGTGGTGCCTTTGTGCATCACATTAAATCAGGTGCACCCCCTTTTTTTTTTTTTTCAACCTGTCTCCTTATATGTGCATCATTCAAGGACAGAGGGACAACTCTGAGTCCATTTTTGGACTGATTAATCCCTATTCATTTTTTTGACACCTAATGTCGATATAAATATGTGAAATATTTTATATATTCTCATCTATGTGCCTCATTCATATTCCAGCAGCCAAGTGGGTCGGGTGGCGCCGCGGTTGAAAATTGCTGCATCCAATCCGGCGCTCTTTCAATCGAAGGACGACTTTGAAGCAGCGAGACCACTTTGGGGAATTTAGAGCGGGTGAGACGTTGAATGTTTGTATTTTCGTTAGGGGTGTCAAAATTAGTGCGTTAATTTAAAGTTGCTTTAATGACACAATTTTTTTTTTTTTTAATGTTCAGAATTTCACATGACTTCATGTTAAAATTAAGATAGCTCTTAATATGAAAAGAAAAATGCACTGAGATGTCACCAAAGTCTTACAAATGCAGTTATGCCGTCTAGTGGCAGAAAAATGACCTCAACACAAACCAATATCACACGTTTTTTACAGTAGAGTACATCTTTTTAATTTGAACTCAATTTTATGTAATATTGCAAAATTACTGTATCAATGGCTAAAAGGCAGCCATATTTCTATTAGTTTAACATTTTTTTCCACTCTAATGTTGTGTATGAAAATTTGAAGACATTTTTTTTTTACATTTTAGAACAAATATAAAATTTGCGATTAATCGTGAGTCAACTATTGCATTTTCCATACATTTGTTGCAAAGTCTTCAGTCCAATCGCATTTCAGGAGCGAATAGTAGCGATAATCTGTTTTAATGTCTCAGAGGACTACAGATGCAGTTGTTGATTGATCCTCATCAAATTTACTGGGGTGATTGTCATGTTTAGAAGCAAGAATCCTACCGAGTTTGAATGGTTTCTGGTTTAAATTGAGTCAATTTAGGGATGTGGGTAGGGGTAGGTTTTGGGGTTTGTTGGGATTAGAAACCAATTCGGTTTGTATTGAGTCTAAAGTTGCAGATGAACTCCAGTCACTCAATCTCCAGCGATTGCGTCCATTTTAAACAGCTTTAATGTTCTTGACTAATCTGAGGAATAAAGTAAAATATTAAGGTTAAGTAATGCTAACTTTCAGGTTATAGATCAGTTAATCACCCACCAAAAAAGTTAACTAATTGATTTTTGAGAGAGAGAATCGAAACATCGCATTTACTGTAATATAATAAGACTGGAAATGTAGTCGCGATGCAAAATGGGTTCATGAATAAAAGATCACGTATTTCATTATACTGTCCATCCGGTTTCATCTAATCGAGCTGAATGTAACCTAAAGGTTGGTTTGGATCCATTTGGAATCTCGGCCCCTTTGGGTAACAACTGAATGCACCACCGCTGCCAGTGCCCTTGAGCCTAGAAACCCCGCCCTCATGCTGCGACTGTACTGCACTGGCTCACTGGCTCATTTTTTTTTTTTTGGGGGGGTCAGAAAATGTACCCACCCACTTCCTAACTGATGGAAAATCCCCAGACGAGTCGGAGACAGAAAGAAAGAGACAAATTCCTGAAGACGAGCAACTCATCTGGCGGGATTCTTTTTAAATCATCTCCAGTGTGTGAATTCTTCGTCTTCAAATTGAACTCATTCTCATCTTCAATTTTTTCTTTAACAAAAGAACTGCTAAAACTGCACAATGCATTTCTATTACCTCTGTTCACAAATGACTCATGGAATTAATTAAATAAACTGGGGCTCCACTGTATTAGCGTTGATTGGAAGGCCTTTTTTCCATTCGAATCAAAATCTTGATTAGCCGTCTCTTATGACGCCTCCAAATAATTATGATAAACATCCTCAGTCTGGGGTAAAAGTGGGTCTTAACTATTGACTTAATGAGCGAGTGGCCGTGTAACCAGAAGAAGAAAAAGGAGCAACTCACTCCATTCCGAGGTGCAAAATGACATATTTTGACAACCGCATCTTTATTTATGCGTCCTTTGCTGTTGCCAAAAGAACATCAAGTGATTTAACGGAAGGGCTGAAAACACTTACATTAAACACGATAATTGTTGTGCATACTCAACACAATGGAATGCATTAAAGGAGGTAGCTTTTAATGGACTTGGTTGAATTATGGTCTTGCTGGTAGAGTTGTTTGCACCTTTAGAAGATGATAATAATAATAATAATCAACATCATAATAAATGGGTCATGAATTTAATATATTCAACTTTTTCATTTTTTTTTTTTTTTTACAATTTCTCCATTGCTGCAGTGCATATGTTTTCTAAATGTTCATATGCATAAATGTATTTTATTAGCACTGTGTGTTTTGCTTCTGAGAGCAAAATCAATGAAAGTAATGAAAAAAAATAACAATCAATGAAAAGTGCTTCAAAGCAAACGCAGCAAACCAGAATTGTTAATCGCTCTCATTGAACGGCACTAATTAAGCGTTTCTCACTTGGATTCCTTTGAGCGCTGATCAATTAAGAAAGTCTGTTGACCAAAGCTTGTGGCGATATTTTCTGGATTGTTTGGCCTTGATCATGAAAACAATCATCAACATTGTATTTTTTTTTTTTTTTGGAGTACAACGGCAAGTAATAATCCAGTCGTTTAAATTTTAAACTGTTCAGCTCATTTACATTTTTTAAAATACGTTTTCAAAAAAACCACATTATTATTATTATTATTTTTTATTTTTTTTTATTAAATGGAATGGACTGCTATTTAAATACTGCTTTTTTAGCTATTACAAGTGCTACTACTAAAAGTCCTACCACTACTATTGCTACAAGTACTACATACATGCGTCTTTCCACCTTGCAAGAATCAGCAGTCCCATTCAAAATTTCCGCGGCAATTTTTCTAGTTTCCTATAATGAACAATAATACTCTTTTTGAGTGTGCAAAGCAAACATGGTGAATCAGCATTTAGCTGTTGTGCTGCGCGCAAAATTGCTAATGGAATACTGTAAAATGAAGTGTAAATGCTTTTTAATCCATGTTAAAAACTACCCAACCCCCCCCCCCCCCACCCATAAGATTTAAAAAAACTTTCACCAACTTTTGGGATTTCCAACCAAGCGAGGATAACATCCTGTTTTGCTAGTGAGCAACATATAATGATGAAAACATCTCTGTTCTCCCACCCTCGGCTTACACGAAACCTCCCCGCAGGGATTCCCGCGATCATGTAACCCATCCATTCACTCGACGGAAACCTCTTTAGCATGCCCTTATACTTAGCGCCACGTTCTCCTCGGGGGTTCGGAGACGTGTACTAATAAGCCATGTGCTTCATTCTAGATGGACGGAACGCTGCGATTCCCGAGGTTGCCTTTATTAAAGATGGGTTCACACAACCCGGGGAGGTGTTGGAGAGTCCACACCGCTTTTAACATGGGATCACCTCAAACGTGCACACGTACACAAAGCTTTTACAATAAACTCCCAGTAGATTTTATTTTTGCTAGGTTGGATATTTACTATTTGTCCCAGTCTCTATTCATGTTTTTTTCTCATTTATTTCCAATATTTTAAATAGTTCCTGCCTTCCTGTGCCCCTGATTAAATT